>NC_056741.1:1875232607-1875367607 GCF_019279795.1 Protopterus annectens | reverse complement strand
TATAATGTTTGTTTGACTTAAAGCTTTGTACTGAAGTCATGAATTATAGGGGCATGAATAAGCTATCTAAAACATGAAAAGAGTACAGCATACGAGTGCATGTTTAGCCAACGCATTTTTAGAATCCTTATTTTTAATAGCTGTAACATGTTGAGTGTAACAGCTGTATCTACTTCTGGCCCAGATCTAAATACTGTTATAATGCAAAGTAACACTGGAGTCATTATAAACATATGTACACTATTTACAATGCTGTCAACAAAATGTCCTAACACAAGAAAATTTTGTTATATTGAAAAAATCAAAGTTAATCCATCTCATTTCAAAAAATGACATTAGGTTATGTGTTTGACGATATCTAAAAAGTAGGTTTGTTGCCAACAATACTCGCCAACTCTTTATTACCTGAAATAAATTTCCAGTTGTCCAGAATAACATTTCTAATAATATAACTGTCACAAGAAATAGGTAATAAAAAAGAGTTGGAAAATTCATCAGGCTTCATGTTTGATTCAGTTTATTTTCTATTCTCGAAGTTGTAACCGTGCAAACTAACAATGGCCATGTATGAGTGTCAATAATTACTGTGCTGAAAATAAAATTGTAAAACATTTGGTATATATACTCATGCTTTAAAAACAGATAGCAACAGCAACTCATTCAACTCAAAATCAAGCATATATAACTTGAGAAAGGTAAGGCACAAAAAAACATCAACATACACATATGTATACATACATATATATATATATAGAGAGAGAGAGAGAGAGAGAGATTTATAGAGAGACTCATCAATCTGAAGCTTTACAGGACAATTCCATTCCGTCGAACTTTGCGAACAAGTACTAACATGGTTACTTCGGACAGTAAGTCCCTTGCTTCTCCTTTATTAGGCCCAAAGACGTAAGAAACAAGTGCTCAAGTCAGTCCTTCTGGTCCTATGGGTATGCAGTAATGCTTCTGTCCTGTAATTTGTAAAACGAATTTCACTGGCATGGTTTAGTTAACTTTCTAATGGTTACCTTAATTATTTTTTTTTCATATAAAGAAGCAGGCCTATAATGGGTCATGACATATGAAAATGTGAAAAAAAATGTATTTTTCTAGAGTGCACTTCCCTGTCAGTTCTGTGAGTTCAGTTGTAAAGCTAAGAATTCGCTTTTGGAGTTCAACTGCACTTGAGGATGTACATTTTCTGATGTATTCCTGGACATTCCTATGTATTACCTTTATGCAATATCTTCTAATTGGAACAGCAAAAATACTGCAATTGTAGAAAAAAAATATTTTGGGACATATTTCTCTTTATTTGCTTTTTTACTAATAAAATGCTAAAATATAAACATTTAGTTGCTCATTTTGTAGAATTGCATGTTTTGTGTAACATTTACATTTGTAGTGTCCTTCTGTGTTTTTAGACATTTTTAACTTTTTATTTGCCTATTTACAAAACAGCCAGAGAGGATTTGCACATTAAATATCACTAATTTTAGATAACACTATGCTGTATAATGTTCATTTTCCAGAACTGTTATTTTGTTTTTGACAATTAAAATAACAGAAAAAAAATAAAATAAAATGCTTATTAGCAGCATCACACTTTATGAACTCAGATTCCCACTGATGAGTTGCCTATCTTTTTCTTTAAGTTTGTCAGCTTATATAGTATTATCTTATGTAAGATTTCAGGAAATGTTTACTTAACATATCTTGCAGGTGGTAGAGGATCATATATGCAGAAGTATGTACCTACTATGCAGATGTAATGTGTGGAAAAAGGCTGGCAAATGTTGAGTATGTTCGATTTGTACCATATATCAGTCTGGCCAAAGGAACATGTGACATTGTACCTGGCAAGCACATAGTGCACTCTATATATGCAGATGAGAAACCCCTTCAGACTATCCCAGGCAAAACTTTTCATGACAGCCATGACTGTAGGAGAAGTGAACCAGTACTGCATTATATTGCATTACAGAGTGACTACTGACCTGCCAGAAGACGTTATACAGCCAGTGGTATATAGTTTCTGATGCTGGAACTGACAAATTTCCTGCAAATGAAATATGGACACATTTCTATATATAGGTTGGTCACACAGGAGCTCCTAGAAATATGTCACACTCCAACATCATTTCAGGCAGTTCTGTGCATTACTCCAGGATAATTGCTAATATACACTGTCAGATTTATTCACTGGCAGGTGACTTTCTCTCATTTCATTGCTGTTCAAAAAACACAACAGTGGTGCATTAACACTGAGACATATAATGAGTAAAAACTGTGCAGCATCCAGATACAGTGTGACAGCATGCCAGCACAGTGACATCAGTCACTGATGTGTCTGTCATAATAAGATATTAATGAGGGCAGGTATTCTTTCAAGGTTGATGTTGCCAGTGTTCCACATTCAGATGCCCTTATGCTAGAGCTCATATGCCACATAATATGACTTTCTATAGTGAATTCATGGTTCTTGCAGATGCAGTACACATATTTTCATTGCACTGATGCATATAAAGCATCCAAAATGCTGTTATTTTACTGGGCCCTTTACATTATGTACATATTCCTTGCCATGACATCTTTCACATCCTACTGTTTATGAATTATTTCTTTTTACATACTGCTCATTTGTTTCCTCATATGGCACACTGAAAAGCAAATGTGTAGGGTGTGTATTTTACCCTCTAGTATACTGTGCTAGTAAGGATAGATATGCCGTTTTGATACTTAATTTTACATTTGTCCATATACTGGCAAACAACACATATCTGCAACTGGTGTCTATATGAGAGGTTGTCTAAGAATCTGTCTACAAATGCAGCACTTGATTTTTACTAAGGAATTAGGCAGTCATTTTAGCTTTGTGAACAGAGATATATCTTTTACTGTGGACAGCTTAAGACTATAAAAAAAGCTACCTGTGTCTATAGAGAGATCTAAAACAATGGATTGTATTAATCATCCCCTTGTTCTTTGAGTTTCTTCCTTTAAATGCAGATTTATTGCTGAAGGATTTTCATTTCTGGCTGACGTTTAGCTCAAATGATGTTACCTAATTATGAAATTATCACTCATTTTACAAATATGTTCATGTGGAATAACCTTTTCCTTTATAGTACTTAGCTGTGTTGTGTTCAACGTATTCATAGTATTTTGCTAAAACTGTGAAAAAAACATTTTAGGTGCATTGGAGGCTGCATACTAGCACTTATAAGGTATGTTTTAGTGAAATGTCTTTCTGTTTGTTAGTATTGCTATGATGAATAACATAATGGTTTCTTCATAAGTTTTATCTTTTGATATTTTAATAAGCAATTGAGTTAATTTACTTCCTGCTGTTTGCATGCTATTTTTGTTACCAAACATGACATGCTTATTATTCATATGCTTTGCATGATATTGCTTTTATTTTGCTTGTTAACCAGGACTGTGGGCTGATCCAAGTAAACACATTTCAGGCATGGCATAACCCAAACTGACAGAAATAAACAATTGCAATATGATTATTAGTTTTTTCAAAATACTGTAACAAAAGCACTTGGGTAGCAGAAGAAAAGCATATACGAGGCTCATGAATAAATATTACAAATCAAATAAATACTCAGGCAAAAAATACAGGAAACACGTTTATGTGCAATTTATTTTTGCACAGATGGTGTGCAATAGCAGTTTTGTTGCCATGATCTTATTGACCATTGAACACTGACAGTAGATAGCAAAAATGTAGGACATAGACACTCAGAAGGAAAGATGTGAAATAACAAGGATATAGGATGTAATTGCCATAAAGGAAAGAAGTGAGGGCCGTGAAAGTAAATGACTGAGACAACTAATACTGAATGGAATTGTTAGCGTTAGGAAATGGTAGGAGATAAGACATGGGCAGTGATGAAGGAGGAAGAAAAGAGGATAAAGTTACTAGCCAAGGCAATAGCTTAGCCAGAGAGGAGAAGAGGAACTTTGAGTAGGAAGACAGTAATGGGCATTTGAGCAGAACACAATTTAGCAGTACAGCACAAAATCTGAGAATAGACTGAGTAGGTATGCAATTAGAAAGTGGTTGTGGAGTTAGTAAATTTGCTAGGAAAATGACTACAAGAGGATCACTGTGTTTGCTACAGAGCAACTTTGTGTTAATCATTTGCAAATTCTAAATTTGTCTTAAAATGTGTAATTTTAATTTGAGTATATAAAATGCTCAAAGTGGAAAGATAAAACAAGTCAAAGATCAGTTATTATTATTATGACTCTTACATGCTATTACTTATGAGCAACAGTGAAAAATAAGTTTTCCTAACTAATAGGAGTAAATTATTTCCTTAGTAGAAAGGCAGGGATTTCTCTTAGGCATGAAAATACTCATAACAAGATATTTACACTAGTATTGTGTATGTGTGTATCTAAATATGTACATATAGAGAGATTTCACTGTCTAAATATGCATAAAGATAAAAGCTTGAAAATATTAATAAAGATGATAGCATGCTTTACTAACCAAAAAACCTAAAAATAAATTAATTTGTATTTAAAATTGCATCATAACATTGCAAATGCTGACCATTTAGAAAGCAATAATCATAAATGTTATATGTTTTATACAAACGTTTTTGTTTCATTAATGTGACTATGAAAACATGTTATAATTTGAGTTATATTACCTGTTGCATGCTTTGAAACGCATGCTAAACAAATGTGGTTGGATATATTTCTCATGTACTTCAAACTTGTATCTAGAAATCAATCAATAACCGAGTATTACTTTGTTCAGCCAGATATTTTTTCTTGCTCATGTATAACATAATCAATCACATTTTCTGAAAAATAGTTTCAAAAGGATCCATCAATGATGGTGGTTGATGGCTGGTATAATGATTAATGTGTGTACTTCATAAATAAGAGTTTGATTCAAACCAATGTAAACTGGCTAAGCTTAAAATGGTCCTCAGGGGTGGCTAGCCTAGTACGTGCCCATGATATGTCAACTCCTGGACATATATTGTCTGGCAGTTGGTGTAGAGTGTTAAGGCTGTGAGCTGTAGTCCCTGTGGTATAGGGATTGATTCCCTCAGCCCTTATTTGCCTTCTGTGCAGAGCTGGATCCAGCACTAGGCAAACAAGGCAGTTGCCTAGGGACTTCTGGTTTGAGGGACCCCACTAGTTGGATGGCTGCCACAAACTTACATTTCTGATGGGGTGGATTTTGCCATATGGTTAAGGTCTTTGCTCATAAATGCAAGGCATAGGGTTTTAATTCTCATAATGAGATGTAGTCACCTAGGGCCTTCTGGTTTGGAGGGTACATTAGCTGGGGGGGCTGCACAAACTTACATTTTGTTGGGGGTGGGTTTGGCATAATGGTTAAGGTCTTTACCTCATAAAGACAAGGTACAGGGTCTGATTCTCATAATGGGATTTTGGCTAGGCTTAAAAATGGGCCTTCAGGGCAGTTAGCCTAGCATTCACCTATGACTCTATGAAAGGTACTGACTGCATAAATAAATGTGTTACAGTTTTTTTTTCATAATCATTTATAGTTTAACTTTATATTTTGTAGCTTTTCGTGTTGTCAACATTCCTCAGGACATTCAGGTAAATAGAATATTCTAATTAAAAAAAAAGGATCTTTCTTCCACATGGGCAGTCTGAAATGATTTTATTTGTTTGCAGAAAACAAGTATGGTAAAATTAAGAGCAGTACAGAGCTGTGTCCAAACTCCTGTATCATTGACGCTAGAATTTAAATATTTTTGTAATTTATGCATGGTAGGTTCCACATCCTCTAAGTAAGCCTGCTGCATGTTAACTTAGTATAAAATTCTGTCTTGTTCACAAAACTGTTGCAAGGGTCATTACCAGTTTATAACTTTAACAGGGTGAGTCTATTGAAGTAAGTGTCATTTGTAATTTTTTTCAGAATTGAGAAATATACCCATAATAAGGTAGATGATGTCAAGTAAATAAGAATAAAAAAGAAAGTGTGAGGGAGAAAGCAATATATAATTTGCATTACCTATTAACATTTGTAGACTTGTAGTACAATTATATAATTAAATCATGGAGTTTTGTACCTATGGTATCCACAGTTAGTACAGGTATATATATATATATATATATATATATATATATATGGATCCAATTCTCATCCACATATATCCTTTTCCCCACTGCAGTGCGATCTCAGAGTTGGTATATTTAAGTGGGGGGGTGGGGGGTGCAGGGGGGCTTGCCCCCCCCTGCATAAAAAGTTTCAATTTAATTTTTTGGGTTTTTTTTTGACAATTGGCTTCAGTGAAAGTGCACTTTCGATGATGTGCACTTTCGCTGAAGTGGGTTTGATCTTCTGTTAATCGACAAACTGTGTTGTCGATTAAGAGAAGTAGACCCATATATATATATATATATATATATATATATATATATATATGTATATATATATATATATATATATATGGGTCTACTTTAAATAACTGAACCAACACTTCACCGACACACAAAACACCAACCCCAAATAACCGAAAACACACAACACCGACAACTCACAAAACCGAACACCATTACACCGACACAAAAAATGTAAACTACACATTACACACAATAACATATCCACTAACCTTAACCCAAACCCTAACCCTAAGGTCCGACACTACCGCACACTTACCCTACCCGCACCCTAACCCTAACTCACTTAACCCACCCCTAAACCTAAAGACTGTCACTATCGCACACTTAACCTACCTGCACCCTAACCCTAACTCACTTAACCCACCTAAAAACATAAAGCCCGTCACTATCGCACACTCACCCTACCCGCACTCTAAACCTAACTCACTTAACCCGTCCCTAAACTACAGTCCGTCACTATCACACACTTACTTTACCCGAACCCAAACTCCGACAGTACCGCACACTCACCTTTCCCACACCCTAACCCAAAATCCCTCAATATCGCACACTTACCTGACCGCTCCTAAATCCATCACTATCGCACACTTACCGAGTCGTGCTCACACGTTTCCCTTGTCGGTCTTTCGGCTGTCGGCAAATCACCTTTTCGATCAACTTACTTTTCGGTCGTTTCGTCTCGGTCTTCTGCGTGTCGGTGAACTGGCGGTTCGGTTATTCAAGGTAGACCCATATATATATATATATATATATATATATATATATATATATATATGATTATTTAGAATCAGAGATGCCAATGGTGAATAGGAGAAACATGTGCTGACTTTGTGAGGAACATGGGCAAAATTCTTTTTTATGGTTGTAAGGGCCTCTGAGCCAGTAGCCTAGTATCATCCTATGAACCTAAATACATCATGTTATGCCACTCCATAATTTTGGATTGTGTAACATATTTACAGCTGCAGGGTGCAGACAACTTTACTAGAAGTGATATTGTTTATAAGCTATTTCTTATATTAATCACTGTATTAGTATGCAGTGCTTTTATTTTACTAACACCATTTATTTCTTAAATTATCAAATGTTATAATGAATGTGTCTATGGCTTGGAAATATCAAAATATATGCTTGTATGGGATCTAGGCCATTGATCAAGGGATATCTAATTGAACAAAAAAAATAAATAAATCAGACATACAGTCAGTCATTTTAATGATTATTCATTTCCATCTCTCATACTCGGATGCACACAGGCAGCCATGGGTCTTAAGCTGGAAAACCTACACACAGGATCAGGCCTGTTTTAGAGGTAGATCTGGAAAGTATAACTGTGGATTAAGATCTAACTTGTGCACTCCACTAAAATTGATTTATTTGACTGAGTGCACACCAGCCCTCTGGTCTTCCAGTGTTATACTTGCCATGACTATACTACCCTTTCTTTCTCACAAGTCAGGAATGCCGTAGCCGTCCATCTTCACACTGAGACAGAGGAGTGTTTTTAGATTTATGATTTTAAAGATTCCAGTCATGCAGGTTCCACATACAGACTTTCATGTTTGTCTGCCACAACTGTAAGCATGTATCATACATATTCATCAAAGTGTTGATTTGTTGTTTTTTCTCTTCTCTGACCTCTGCCCCCACTAACACACATTTCAAAAATGCTCTCAAATCACATCTTATGAATACATGGCTATGTTCATGCATCACATGAATCTCACTATCGCAGCACACTTTACACCTTCCTTTCTGCTATCTCTACTGTATATATGCTACAGTTAGGTATCTTACTGTCAACTTGAAATTGCATAATATGCCATGTCTAATCATATGATTTTTTTATTCTTTTATCCTATCTCACTAATCAATGTTAATGTTTTGATGTATGAGACTCTAATTTACTCACTTACTGCTGATGTATTGTTTATTGTTTAGACTGGATTGTATGAGACTTTTTAGGTCTGTACTTACCTCACTTATCACTGTTCTATGATTGTTTGTATTACCATGTTGATGTTAATCTAATTGTGGAGCTTTTCTCCATGGGCTTCCACTGTAAATGGACTTATGTCCAGTCGGACTATCCTGGTAAACAAATGTAAAATAAATAAAATAAATAAATAGATCATTTTTACCACTCTAAGGGGAACATGACCAATCAGAGTGTCTGTTGACTGACAGACCTGGATCTATTTTTTATGATGAGTTAATATTTCTAACTACTGGTTCTTTGGAAATTATAAATAATAATGTAGTAGTAGAATAGGAAATATAGAATATATTTCTAACCAATAATCTCAAAGAAAAAAAGTTGTAGTACATATAAGGTAATATGAAGTCCAGACTGGTCAGCAAAGAGTAACTCATCTGTGGGTAATGACATTGCATCCCACATTAATGCAGTATTGCTATGGATCTGAATAGGCTATAGCAATTGCTAAAAGTTCTTTTTTGCCTTTGGAAGTATTAATAGAGTCATTAACAAAGCTACTTATCTGAAAAAATCTAAAGAAGTTAAGAAATTTGAGGAAGTGAAACCTCAGCTCTGTATGCTGAAGTTAAAGGCCTAGCCACATGAAAAGGTGGCAGACCAGTTCTATTATTTTACTCCATTACCATCCCATAATTTATAGTCAAGGTGGCAGTCATGGTGGCAGGGGTAGGGGACCCTGTGCTTGCTTTTGGTGTCAGCTGTTCTTTCCAGTATTCTTGGGGAAACATTTATAAAATTCAGTTCAGACAATTGCCTTAGATGGGACCAGTCCAGATGAATGGGATAGAAAGCTAGCTGTGTCTGCTTACAAGAGTCAATATAATATGCATACACATAATATAATTTATAAAATATAAAAGCAGTGTAAGACAGGCAGTGAACAAGTAACTCTGCAGATATGAAAGCTCTTATCATCCTCATACTAGTTTTTGTTGTCTGGAAATTGATATGCTTTTTTTTTATTCCTACCCCAAAGTAAATGCTTTGCAATAGAATATATTTGTTTAACCAATAGAGTTGAGTATAATTTGTACTAAGCAAAGTAGCCAAAAAAAAATAAAACCTTTTTTTGACTTATTGTTTCTGAAATGTTAAATACTATAATACTTATTTTCTTTAAGAAAAAAAACTCATTATTTGGTTTTAGCAAGTCCAACATTTAAAACAATATATAACAAGGTAAATGGTAACTATTTACAAAAGTCCATAACAAGAATGTTAACATATTCTTAACCATTATTACTTGAGTTTTTTGCCAATATATGTACTGATGAGTTATGTTTAATGTTCTCATTCTTATAGTTGACAACTCATTTTTACAGATAGCCTTAGTGAGGCATATAATGTCACCAAATGATAATTCAGTTTTACATTTCCAGTATTTTTGTTATAGTTTTTCTTGCAATGGTAAGTATTGCCAAAAGAAGAGGTATTTGAGAAATAGGTATAGCTGGTGGAATTGTAATGCAATTATCTGACCACAAAGCCTGAGAAAAGTTTCTAAAATCACTCCAAAAGGAAGTCGCCAACTTTTATCCTGTGTAACCAGTCAGCATTAAGAACTTCATTACACCTCCAGCATTTCATTTTTCATGTTTTATAATTTGTGTAATTTTATGATATGTAAGAAAGACTCCATATAGAAATTTCCATGTATAGATTTTCCAATAAAGTGAGGACGTTGACTTTCCTGCAGTTTTTAAGAATAATTTTTTATTTAGTTCTGAAAGAGGTTCATTGTTAATTTTTGCTGTGAAGTTCCATATCTGTGGTAACAAATTCAGTTCTAATAATCTTGTGTATAATTGATAGATATGATTTCCCGTTGGCCCACTATTAACATTAAAGAATAGATCCAAGATTTTTGGATAGGTTTAATGTGATGATCTAGTGGTATTTTGATTTTATCCTGAATATATTCTTTACAGGTATCTATATCTAACCAGCCTCCTTGCGCTATGCTATATCTTGCTAGTAAAGATTCAAAAGGATACATTTTGTTTCCATTAAGATATTAAAGCCAAAATATTAGGTAATTATTCTTGAGAGCTGTCATTGTGTTTGCATTAAAAGATACTAAGCATCCATTAGTGAATGCAGTAGGGATCGATAGGATTAGTAATTCCTTAACTAAGTAATTTGAATTCATAAACTTTTTAAAGATTGAAAAGATTAGGTTAATAAAAGGCATAAAAGTAAAATTGTGTCTTTCATTCAGAACAAAGTCTTTTAGAGCCCAGTAGAATATATTGATACCCAGTTTCATATAGCAATCTATGATACATTTTTTGTTGTCTGTTAATATTTTCTCTTGTAAAGATTTCCAACAAGAGACATATGAGTAATTTAACCACAATAACATTATTTTAGTAATTACAGCATTAATATATAGCTCAGTGTTTGGAAAACCAGTGCCACCTTCTTACGAGCTTTTCATATGCCAGTCTCAAGATATCCCTGGTTTCTTAGGGTACAATAAGAATTTAAGTAAGGTAGAATTTATTTTTCTTATATTTTGGGGGGAAGAATTAATGATTGACTATAGTATAAGATTTTTGGTAAAATGATGATTTTAATCCAGGTAACTCTATCTTCATTGTAAAGAATAGCTTATTCCACTTGTCTGTTAGCTTTATGATTTTATCCGTTAAGTTTTTATAGTTTATAAATACGGAATGTTTGTTCTTAGATTCAATAGTGATGCCTAAATATTTAATATAAGAATTTCCCAGTTAAGATTTTTGTGATTTTAAAAAAGTGGTCATTTTTTTGTGTATAAGCAATGCTTTAGTTTTATTATGATTAAATTTCAAACCTGAAACCTTTTCAAAGTAATCCAGGACTTTGAGTATACGATCTAATGAGTGCTCTATGTCACTACATATCAACAGTATGTAATCAGCAAAAAGCTGGATTTTTTTTATAAAAAGTCTTTCTCTGGGATTCAATAAATTCCATATAGGCTCCATGTAGAGCCTACATGGACTGCAACTGTGTACTTGGTCACAGTTCCCCCTGCCTTACATATTAATTATGGTGCGCACCTAAGGGAGGTCACAGCAACATGGATATTGAATCCGTGTAAAACTGATGGCACAGCCACTTACCTTTCGGCCCATCAACCTTGGCTGAAAGGTGTACAAGGCATTTTATTAAATTGCATTTAATTTTTTTTTTTTACATTTTATGTGCTTGTTTGCACAGTGTGGCATGTTGCTTAGCTTTGCGCACATGTACATCAGACATCCGCTTGACATCTAAAGATAGAAATAGGCATAGTATTCATTCAATGTTAATAAATAATTTTTTTGTGTGTTTGCGAGATGCAGCACATTGCTTAGGTAGGTATAGAGTGGTGTACTTAAGCATTAGACATCCACTAGAGATCTAAAAATAGAAACTGGATACATTCAATATTAATATTTTTTTTTACATGTTCTTCTTTGTGAGATGCGGCATGTTGCTTAGCTAGGCGTAGTGAGACATACTTAAGTAGACATTCTCTGGACAGCTAAAAATAGAAAGCATATGTATTCAGTTGTTGTAGGTCTGCTGTGTTTAGCAATGTGCATACCCATGCAGCAAAGCTGATCTCTGCTGACAGGCACCTTCACAGTATATCTGAAGATATTTGAATGCCCTTTACTATCCCAGTGGCTAAATAGGTTGAGTCATGATCTGCAGTGTAATAGGTCCCAGGTTCAAATCCTAGCTAGTAATGCTTTTTACATATAGTGCTGTGAAACTGTGTCAGGTGACTGAAACATCAGCTGACTTTAAATTAAACTGTTACATTTAGAAAAGCTGTGCGATGCTAAGCAGAAATTAAACATGGTTAGCTGTCTCTTCCAATTTGCACATTGCTAAGCTTCGCTTATACATGGTTTGTGCGAGTTTGCATGATGCTATGAGATGCAGAGTGTTTTTTTAAAGTTACAGTATGACGTGCAAGGGTGGTAATGTAGCCTATTTACAGGCCAGTAGGCAGGAATTTTACATCATTCCATTCTTGACTGTGGGTATGGCTGCTGGTTTTGTTGAGGGAGTGCACTTTAGGACATAAAACTGGGGTGTGCAGGAGTCCAGGCTTTTTATTGGACGTCTTGTATGACACCACGAACCCTGGGTTGTTGCAGGGTAACTACCAGGTCTCAGATTGTACGTCTGAGGCCCGGGGTAGTTTGGCCAGGCACCTAACCAATGTAACTGGTATCCCCCACACTGGTGACCAGTGTCATTACCACTATGCTGACCTGCATCATAATTATAGGGGAACCTTGGACACCTGGGTCCAAGAAGCTAGGGATGGGCACACCCCACAGATATGTAAGTATGTTTTCCAGTAATTTATAAATATATAAGCTGAATCTGTGCAAAACCGGTATGCATAATGGTTTGCTTCTCTTACCATAGCTGGAGAAGAGAGGGCTCAAAATGTACAGTCCCATGTGAGGCATTTGGCCAGGATGAGACAAGTGCATGGTATGTAAAAAATCAATAAAGTAATAACTTAATGCATAACTTAATAATACAATAACGTAAATACAGATTTTGCAGTCTTAGTCAGATATGAAATACCTTGGATAACATACATCTTTATTAATGTGTCAGTGCATATCTGAAATGGTAAAGCAAGTAAGCATGCAGTACTGTGTAGCATATCTTTCCAACCATCAGTTAATGTTGTGGTCTAGGTTAAGAGTCACTGTTCTGGTCTGCTCATTGTCTGAAATATGCTAACTGCACTCTATAAATGAACAGGGTATAAGAGTAAGTTAACAGAAGTCCTAGATAGCTATCCATGTGTGTAAATGCCAGATGTGAAGCAACAGTAATCAATAAACTTTAAAAGGAGATGGTGCTTTGATAATTAAGTTTTCAAATAAAGTGTTCAGTATTCCTGTAATCACTACTTGTGGGGTCTAATCTGACACCAGACAACTAAAAATGTGAAGTACTAAATAATGTGTCAACATACATCATAAATAAATGAAGTTCAATACTCAGATAAAGGGACAAGCTTGTGTTTTGCTCATTTTGTCTGATATATGCTGTAGGTTGCAGTTAATACATGAAGAGGGTAACTGTGTAAGGTAATGGAACTCCTACACAGCTGCGCATGTGTGCAAATCAGGATTTGGAACCGCATACATCAATAAAGTGTAAAAGGAGATGCTGCTCTGATAATTTAAGGTTTTCAAATAAAATTTTCAGTATTCCCGTAGTCACTGCTTGTGGGTTCTAATCTGACACCAGATAACTAATAAATGTGAAGTACTAAATAATGTGTTAACAAATGTCATAAATAAATGCAGTGCAATACCCAGACTAAGGGCCAAGCTTGTATTCTGCTTATTTTGTCTGATATATGCTATATGTTGCAGTTAATAAATGAATAGGGTACTCCTACACAACTATGCATGTATGTAAATGCACAATTTGAGACAAAATGAATCAAAAGTTTTAAAGGAGATGTGGTCTGATAATTTTTAAAATAAAATGTTTAGTATTCCTATAGTCACTGCTTGTGGGCTCTAATCCCACACCAGCCACCTGAGAAATGTTCAGCTGTCTAGTGTAATTAGTGTACACGAAGTACCAAACAAACCAAAAAACTAAAAACTTGAAAAACAATAAAATGAGATTTTGAGAGATGGACAAAAGAAGGTAGATAAGTGTTATTAACATATCTGCACTGTTTGCATTTATTACATGAAAAAGTCCCTTTCACATAACTAGATCTTGTACTGACAATCCTATTAGATGATTGTTCAAGAATATTATTAATATTAAAACATTTCTTATAAGTGAATTTTGGATTATCACCAACCACTAGAATTAATTCTTTGTTGTCAATCAAAACCTTCCAATTTTCTCTAATAATATTTTTGATGCACACCATCTCATTTACTATAGAAATAGAAAAAGCTATAGTAAAACCAGTCACCTCCACACCAGTGGTTCTGTCTTCTGACACTGAATGTGCTTTGAGAATTGGTCTAGCTACATTTCCGCTAAGGACAATAACTTCTTTTTCTGTATTGGTCAACCAGGTCTGCTCATAACCTCTTTGCAAAAAGAAGTCCCTGAACATATTCATCTCTAATAGAAATGTACTATCATTAGATGTGAGGCGACTTAATCTAATCATTTGACCTTTAATAATACTTTTCTTCATATAGACCAGATGTAAACTGTCTCTGTGTAAATATTGGTTCACAACAATGTCCTTTCAATATATACTACTGACCAACTGCCTGTTGTGTGCCTGAAGACTCAACTGAATATCTAAGAAAATAAGAGTGGTGCCAAACTCTCCTAGAGTAAATCTGAGAAAATCAGTGATATTGTTTAATTCACTGACAAAGGACATAAGTTCTTCTTTGTTGCCCATCCATAAGAAAAACAAATCATCAATATATCTATGGTATATAAATATTGTATGCCTTAGTGGGTGATTGTATAAAAATTTTTCTTCCCACATGGCCATTACTAAATTAACGAACACCAGGGCTACTTTAGCCACCATGGCTACACCTGTTTGTTTATAATATTAATTGTTAAATTGAAAGAAAATATTGTCCAATACTAGCCCCATTAAGCTGAATATAGTGTTGATCTTAACATTACTAAAGTCAGTGAACTAACTTAAATACTCTCTAAGGTATTCAAGGCCTAAGTCCTGATTAATACAAGTGTGTAATGACACCACATCTAAAGATGCAAAATGGAATTCACTTGCAGGGAGGTGAAGTTTACTCAAAATTTCAAATAAATGCCATGAATCTCTAAGATAAGATTTACACATTTGAACTATTGGATTTAATTCAAAATCTAACCATAATGAAATGGTCTCTGTTTCAGATTTCTATGCTGAAATGATGGGTCGAAAAGGTGGATCATCTTGGGACTTGTGCAATTTTGGTATTCCAAACAGTATACACATATTAGGATGCTCAACCTGTAAAAATCTGTATGTGTCATGATCAATATTGCCCTGACAAAACAAGTCAAACAGATCAGTGTCTTCCCTTAAAAAACTAGCTTTGATCACATTACTGTACACTTTTAAATAAATAGTCATTTTGCAACAATTTTTCCATAGAGTTAATATCTCCTGTTTTCATAACAATCATACCACCTTTATCAGCTCTCATTTCTTTAAGATCTTTATTTTTGCATAGTTCACATAGTGCCTGATGTTCTTTAATAGTTAAATTATACACATTTACTTCACACCTAATGTTCCTCATATCATTGTCACACAATTCACCAAATATGTGTAGTGTGCTATATAAAGGTGGATTGTAAGTACTGTTACGTTTAAGTTTGTTGACATTAGTACTAGACAAACAAGTAATATCATGTAAAATGTACTTGAGATTCAGTTTGAAATAACTTTAACTCAGCAATAAGTTTGGTGATGTTAACAGATTGACTAGGAATAAATGAAAAATATTTTTTTCAAAACTGAAATGACATCATGTGATAATACAACATTAGATACATTTAGAACATGAATGCCAAAGTCCAAAGTGTGTCCATTAATCAGTCCCTTCTCCTGTTCTTCCCTTCTCTTTTGTCTTGTTCTGTGACTGATTGGACCACCTGGGAGTCCGTTTGTTGCCTGCCTGGTCCATCAAAAAAGGACCTGAAGCCTGGTTGGTATCTGAACCAGAAGCAACCATCGCATAAGTGGCATTGTCACTATTATGAGAAACCATTGCTGGTTGTACTTCAATACTTGCAGTGGTACCTGCACCCCCATTTTCAGTAACATTGGCATCATCATTCATATTGTTGTTAACAACATAGTTATTAATATTTTGAACATTACTGTCAACATTACTATTCAGAGATACTGTAAGCACATTATTAGTTCCGGAACATTGTAAAGGGTAAGCCAGATGATTGACATATGCTGTAATGTCCCTCCCTAACTTAGCTTGCCTCCTTGCAATGTGTATGTATGTAAATCAGGATTTGGAGTGACATACATCAATAAAGTGTAAAAGGAGATGTTGCTCTGATAATTTAAGGTTTTCAAATAAAATGTTCAGTATTCTTTTAGTCACTGCTTGTGGGTTCTAATCTGACACCAGACAACTGATAAATGTGAAGTACTAAATAATGTGCCAACATATGTCATAAATAAATGTAGTACAATACCCAGATTAAGGGGCAAGCTTGTGTTCTGCTCATTTTGTCTAATATATGCTGTAGGTTGCAGTTAATAAGTGAAAAAGTTTTAAAGGAGATGTTGCTCTGATAATTTACTTTTTAAAATAAAATGTTCAGTATTCCTATAGTCACTGCTTGTGGGCTGTAATCCCACACTAGCCACCTGAGAAATGTTCAGCTGCCTAGTGTAATTAGTGTACCTGAACATACCTCTCAGCCATCATGATTTTTGCAGAATGTAATGAATATTGGCCCATATGTCTGGTCCTTTGATTTGCAGATATATGACATTACTTGAAATGCAATTTATTGGCAAATCTGTTATCAGAACACCTTGCTACTATTGTATGAGCACACTATGTAAAAATGATTCCCTGTCATCCTGCCTTTGTATCACCATTATGCATGGCTTGGCCTGTAATGTCCCATGCTAGGGGGTTAAGAGCTATGTACATGGAACATCATATATACAATATAAGCAGTCAGTGTTCTCACAAGGGAAATATAACATATCTAGAAGTATGTAGTTGTAGTCTGTGTAATTTTATCATCTGTGAAGTTATTAATGTTCTTTTTTTCTTTCACCCCACACTTCTCTTCTTTATTAATTATATGTACTATTATCATTTGATATTACCATATTGTTTGTAATTATATTCTGTGTTGGCCTTATATAATTTAATATTGCTTTGCTGTTAAAAAAACTTTCATTTACATTATTTATTGTTGTGTTCCTCATTATATTATTTTCAGTTTGTTTCCATTACTCATTATTGTTTTCTCTTATGTTATTAATTGCATTTGTTTTGGTTATGTTTATTTTTCCTTATGTTTATATTTCATTTACCACAGCGTGATAAGGTAAGCTGGTTCCCAATGATCCACCTACCTTGACTCCCCTGGCCAAAGCACCAGGGCCCAGCACATCTGGGCCGCAGCCTGGTGTCACATCCTCTGCTGTCCCTGCACCACCTGCTCTATTGGGTAGTTTTGCCCCACAAGCTGGGGTTGGTCCCCTATCTGGGAGTGGAGGTGGAAGGGGTGCTTTTGGCACCCAAAACCAACTACCAGGCATGGTGTGTGTAGGCTTGTGCATCAAACTGTTGGTACCCACCTATGCTGGATAGAGAGCATGCTGTCCATACCTCACAACCATACTGAATTCCTCAGTATTTACTGGTTTTGAGGTCTAAATAATGAGGTGCCAAGAATTCCTAAGTGGCCCCCTTAATTTCCAAATTTCCCATTTTTTTTTTGTGAACTTTTTGCTGACGTCATGAGCAGACTGCCAGTCTGTCGGAATTTGGCTGAGGGCTCCAGAGGTATGACTGTACGTTCTGTGTTTATTTACTGCAATTTCAGCAATGTGTTGCAGCCAGCATCAGAGAGTGCCAACTAGACATGGTGGATGACTGAAAGCAGCTGACACTGTTTTTGTTTTAAATTAATTTAGACAGGCTTTAGAGTAAGTGAAGCAACTGAACTGACTGAGCAAGGCAACCTCAAGTCATTCATGATGTTACTAGTACTCTAGTGCAGCAGCAGCAGTCATATGTAAGTCTGTGTTGTACTGTTACATTTCTGGTGGTTTCAGCTTCTCTTCAGTGATTTATTTTGAATGCCTCCAAATAGCTCATTTGCAGTCCATCAATCGTAGTACAGTGCTTCTGAGATATGCAGCAGTGTCTAGCCGTACCTTCTCGATTTGTGCCTTATATTTTTGTCCGTTCCTCATAAAAGTTGTGGTTTTCTGGCAGATCACTGAGGATTGAAGTCACTAAATAATGACAGAGCTGTGAGTTTTAGACTTCATAGCCTTCAATAAATGAGCACTAACATAATGTTTGCTCCATTAACGACTTTCTAAGTGTACGCAATCAATATTTAAAATATGTTTGTGATTTTGGACCTTTGTTTGCCTCCCCCAATTATTTTTTCTCTGCCTAGAATTATTGTGTTAAGATGTTGAGAGGTATGTGCCTAACTAAGGCATGATATTTAATTTTGTATAGCACAATGATTACTTGGGGTCTGTGACCAGCAGCATTGTAATTTGTGATAGGGTTATTGCTATGGTGCTTTCTTTGAACATACTAGTCCTTCCCATTTGTTAGGTGTGCTGCATTTTGTTTTTTCTGATTGTTACTTGTGTTCTTCCTGTACATTATGGCTGCGGTTTTATTTCTCAAGCTGAGTGCATGTGTTTTGGAGGGAAGAGGATGTGATGCAGGTTACATGTGAAAGTAATAACACAGCATAACTCTCAATGTCTGCAGAACTAGGGATCTTCTCCAGTGTGTAATCCAAGTGTAGTCCACCAGCTTTTCTCCTTAAATTGCCAGTTTCAGAAGGGACAGCAACGTTTGGAAACAAAATTCGGGAATTCCTTGAAATTATAGGGCAACTAAAGTATGGACTTCAATATCCTATGCTCATATTGACAAGGAACTGCATGCAAAAAGGCACAGTATTTATTTGCATATCATAAGGATGTACCCATGATGCACAGCGAGTTTAACAGCCTGCAAGATATTTGTATTTTTTCACTTGAAAAAATACTTTTATAGTAAATGAAAAAGTTATATGCCTTTCAATATCATTGCTAGTTATAAAACAATAACTATTTAAAACAAATGTAAAGGGTAATACTTTCCACTAGTAAAATAAATGTAGAAGTCCTAGGGTTTATAGATTGCTTCTACAAAGTACTTATTCTTGTTTCTGTAGCACATATGCTATATTGTTTATATTAAATGAAAAAGTTATATGCCTTTTAGTATCATCGCTAGTTATGAAACAATAACTATTTAAAAGAAATGTAAAGGATACTACTCTCCACTAGTAAAATAAATGTAGAGGTCTTAGGGTTTATATATTGCTTCTACAAAGAACTTATTCATTCTTGTTTCTGTACCACGTTTACTAAAAGTATAATGAAGCTGAGAAGAATAGGCACATACCTGCTCAAAGATGACA
Source organism: Protopterus annectens (assembly GCF_019279795.1). Taxonomy (NCBI): domain Eukaryota; kingdom Metazoa; phylum Chordata; order Ceratodontiformes; family Protopteridae; genus Protopterus; species Protopterus annectens. The sequence goes on along the minus strand of NC_056741.1, from coordinate 1,875,348,043 downwards.
CCATAATTTGTGAAACATTGTTAATTTTTTTTCACTCCACCTTCAATCCCAATTTCTGTTTCTAACCTTTCATATTTACTTTCCACCATTAATATTGACTTCTATTTTAAATTGCTAGGTTTTGGGAATTTAACAATTAAGTCACTGATGTAGCACTTTCCAAGTCTAAATTATGAGCTTTTGCAGCTGTGCCTACTGGTATATATATATATATATATATATATATATATATATATATATATATATATATATATATATTTTTTTTTTTTTTATGCTCTTTGTAAAGCAGTATGTTAGCTTGAATTTCATGTGTATGTCTATGTGTATACATATATGTGTGTCTATCTATCTATCTATCTATCTATGTGTGTGTGTGTATATAATGCATAAGTGTGTGTGTGTGTGTGTGTGTGTGTGTGTGTGTGTATATATATATATATATATATATATATATTAGGGGTAATGTAACAAGAACTCTTCTGTCTTTTGATAAATCACATTTTTCCCTATTTAAATCCAACAGTATTGCTAGTGACAATCTCAACTTTACGTGCATATCTCAAAAATGGAATTAAACTAAAAAAATGGTCTCTGCATGTCTTTCACCTGGCTGAATCTAAATGAATCACATGATGTGTTTACCTCAACTAGTTATTATTTAGTCATCATTTATAATATTTAGTAGAAATTTTTTTATATCTAACACATTTTTCTCAAGTTTTTATTCCTGACTTTCATTTTTGTCCCATAGCCGCAGTGGTGCAGTGTTAGCATTGTCACCTCACAGCAAGAGATTCTCCCATTTGATTCTCAGCTGGAGCTTCTTCTGTGTGAAATCTGCATGTCCTCTCTGCAGTCGAGTGGTGTTCAAAAGACGTGTGTGAATGAGAGTCCCTTAATTGAAGGTTGGGCATCGGGCTGGCACCTCAGCTCTGTAAAAATCTACTGCCAATCATTAGCAGACCGGAGTTCTGCTGTGGCGACCCCTAATTGGGAAAAAGCTGAAAGAAGAACAACAACATTTTTGTTGCAATGCCACTTTTCTCCTTTATGATGTTACCATACCCGAACTGTCCAGATTTTTGGATTATATTTTTGGTCTCCCCCTCATAAAATTTGTGTTTTTCTCTCAAATCATTGAATATTGAAGTCATTAACTAATAATAAGTAATGACAGACTTTTAAGTTTCAGACTTCATATCCTACAGAAAATGCATAATAATACAAAACCTGTTATTTTAGCAACTATGTATGTAAGAGCAATATTTAAATTCTGTCCCTATTTTGGGGCCTTTGTTCCTCCCATTATTTTTACCTTTGTCCAGATTTCTTGCTCTGAGAGGTTGAGAAGTATGGATGTTACTGTCTTTTTTTAGCTCTTCCCTTTTTCACTTTGCTATTCTTCTTCTCTCTCTCTCTCCCACTAACTTCATATAGGTTAACAGGTGCATAGCTATATACTTCACTAACTACTACCAGGGCCTTTATAAGTCTGTTTGGGGTTATAAACCTCGTCTACAACATCAACAGAATGGTTTTGAGGGACAGGTATATCTCACGGAGGATACCACTGCTCTGGAACAGACATCCGTGTAAAACAAAGTTCATCATTCTCCAAATACAAGTGCAACTTGATTCTATGGATAGGAAACAGAAAATTTACCAGAAAACTGCCCCCTGTACTACTAATGGACAGAGACAGGTCCTAAATGCTTTATCCGATTAGTAGGTCCCCTCACATTATCTACAGTATGATCCCAGTTATTTTTATGAGAAAAATTGATAAGTGGTGCTTCCCAGTTGCAGGTTGTTCCTGACAGTTGACAGTCTTGCTTTCTGGGGTCCAGGGGTGAGGCAAACTAAGTAAAAGACGAAAGCACTACACACAGCATTAGGATAGCTGTAGTTGGTGACAAACAGAAGTTACAGTACTTTCACATATAACTGGGTAGAGGAAGGAGGGTTGCATTCACAACTTATGTCTCAATTTGTGCATGGGATGGAATGTGTGTTTAATTTTTATTTTCACGTTAGGAGGTGGAATTATTTACATATTCTCTTTTGAAGGCAGGTTGACTCTAGGAAATGACTGAAAGCTGTATCACTGTTGGATCAAGGCAGCAGAGTCATGCTGTTGTATGTGATGCAGCCTGCTTTTGCATCAACAGGGATTGAATTTTCTTTAGTTCATTCTAGTCGGCTACTTACTATGCAACGATATATTATGTGGCATCTTATATTTACTGACTATGTATACTGTACCCTGTTGATAAGCTGCATTTCTTTTCTTAGTTTCTCCCCTTCTTCTGTTCTTTTCCAGTCACCATTTTTTATCTGCAGAACCTTTCAACTCTCAGAAGTCTATTATCTGGATTAGTCTCTCTCTTCGTCACCCCAAATTGTTCCTGCCTACTCCTATAATATTTCTGTCGTATCATTAATAGGTTTTCCCTTTTCCTTTTGGACTGAGCCTACTGGCTTGTCTATATCATTGTGTGTCTGGAAGTGACGGGAGAGGGGGGAACAATGTACAGGCTTTCTTGAGTCTTCCTCTGTCCCTGGTGGTTGGTTAAGAATCCTACTGCCTTGGCGGTGTGCTATGTAGTAGTGATGGTCAGCTTCCTAAAGTGACAGCATAGGCACACACATGTCAGGATGGCTTGCTTTGTATTAGTGAGTGAAACATTTCATAACACATCCCTTTCGTTCACCAGGAGTTAAACAAATGGCATTTAGCTCTACACCTATCTCCAGTACAGTAGACTGGGGGTACTTTTGCCTTTCCTCTGGCCAACTATATTGCCAAATTTATCTTTTCACCTAGTCCATGTTGAAAATGTGCAGAAAGCACAGATTTGAGTGTAGCACCCATTAAATATTAAACTGCTATCTAGAGAAGAGTTTACATCATCAAACAAATCTGTTTTTACTTGCCTAGGTTATCTACGCATCCGTGTGTGTTTTGGAGGCATGCCTCCATCTTGATCCTGCTTGCATGTCATTGTGTGCTTTAGCATATTGGAGTTACTGGAATAGAGGGCATCTGGGAAAACTAAGCTCCTGAACACCTTGTTGCTCCACCAACATGTTGGGAGTTATTAGATGATTTCACTGCAGTGAGTTTCTAAAATAAGCTGGAAACTGCTATAACTCTCAGGCTGTTGGGTTCCTTCACTGTGCAGGCTTCAAAATATCAAGCTATGTGTTTTCAGGTGCAGTATTATGCAACCTTTAGCTACCTTTGAATGTAATGATGTGCAAATAATATCAGTCTGTTAGTTATTTCATTGTAAGCCTCTACATTTTATTGGTTGACTTGTCTTCAACTTGTTTGTCATCCTTCCTGAAATTGAATTGAAAAATGAAGTCCATAGCTCCGTGTTTTCACTGCTTTAAATTCCAATTGCATTAATGTAGCACTGATCTGCTCCAGCTAGGTGTGTGTGTGTGTGTGTGTGTGTGTGTGTGTGTGTGTGTGTGTGTGTGTGTAGTTAACTAATATAGTCACTACTCCTACACTGTTTCAGTCTGTTTTTGTGAATGAATTGGGATGGGAAGGTTATCTTTTTTACTGATGCATGTAGCTCACTCTCTGCTTGTGCATACTTGAAACTACTGGCTGGAGTGTTGGGGGAAATGTTTCCTTTTTGTGCTTGTAAATACTTGTAACGACTTCAGTTTGAGTTTAAAAGTTGGTATCCCACAATCCCATTGGAGCAGGTGGGGTTACATAATTATGTATGCAAATTTTATGTTAATCAGTATACAGATCTTTGACCAGTTGTACCTATTTTTCATGGCCCTTTGTCCAGATTTTTGATGTTTCCAGGTTGAGAGGAATGATGCTGTCCATCCTGGTGAGACAGTCTTGCCTAGGCACCTGCACTGACCACTACCTCCACAGGAGTGGTGAATGTGCCATGCTAACAGTCCCATGGTTGAGGACTTGAGTCATACTGCTACCGTGTCTGATATCCATGGGACTGGAATTGCGCAACACCCTCCTAAATCAAGGTGTTCACCCTCTTCTTGTGTCACACACCAACCTTGTCTGCTGTCTTGTCTGTCTTCAAAAGCTTCCTAACCTTCCCACCTTACCTTCCCCACACATACCCATGTCCCTTCCCCAACATTCCACTCATTCGTTAAATAAATGGGCACATTTTTGTCCCATACATAACTTTCTATTTCATACTAGTGTCGACTTGACATAATTAATTTGGTCCAACTGACTTGACAATGCATTTATGTTGTTGTCACCCTTCTCTCTAGGGGTGACAGTCCAAATTCAGCTAAAAAACTGTTAAAGTGCATAGTTGTTGCCATTGGAGAAATGGATAGCTATGGTTCTTTCCTGCATCTGTCTTGCACATACCTACCTGCCTTTCACTTTGTTTTTCCCCCGCTTCCCATTTCACCACTGTCCTATTGTGATGCATTGCTAAGCTATTCTAAATGGCGGAATATTGACATATGTATTTGAAAGTGCAATAATCATGTCCAAAAGTACAGCTCTGCCTATTTCAAATCCAGTACCATTGCACCTGAAGGGTAATGCATCAACCCACCAAGCCACACAATTTATTAACATAGGTGTTTTAAGCAAAACATAGTAATCATCATTTTTTTCTGCATTTGTTTAAGTGATTCTGTGCATTATGCCACATTGCACAAATCATCTAAAAGTGAAATGGAAAAATAGGAGTTTAACTGGGACTCTGGTACAGAAATACATCACTATAAAGCCATCCATATAATAATAGGGGTATGCAACAGCAGCTATATGTGCAATTCTATCTACAAGATATAAACATACATCTACTGTAATAGTGGCTCAGTAGTGCAATCTGTTAAATGCTTTAAAAACATTAATTTTTGTTCCACATGGTCCTGGTGTCAAATACAACTGTGTGTAGCATTTTAAATACATGTATGTCTACGTCAGCTGTATAAATTCTGATATGTGTGATGGTCTCATCACTTATTTAGCCACCCAAAGCAGAACTACTAGCTTCTAAATAACGGAAGTCAAAGGCATACAGATAGGACCATATTTAAACTATTCCTATTAAAACATTAGAAAGTACATAGAAAGTCGGGTTATGCATTAACATGAATTCCCAGAGCATTTGGAAATATGTAAGTCAAATGAGGTCCAGTCATGTCAGACTACAGCCCACAGTAATTTGCTAGTGATATTACACACAGCCACAGTCGTACAAGCAACATACATATATGGAGATCATGCTAGAAGCAAGAGTTGCCAGCATGCTTATCCCAGATGAAAACCATGACATAACACATGACTTGGCAGTTATCCAACTGGATGACATAATGGTTAATGTACCTCCTACCTTGTTCTAGGACACACCAAGCATGCTGCCTTTCACTGTGTTAATGATACCTGTGGTTAACATCCTTATCTTAAACACGTACCTTAATTTCCAGTGGCATGGGTTTCCTCAATCAAGCTCTGGCTATACACAATGGCTGCCACAAGTCCCACAGTTATTCTTAAGTGTTGTTGTCCTGCACATTCTGCAGCCTGACTATACCTGTTGCCCGCAGCATTAGCAGCAGCTTAAGCCTGTAGCACACACATCTGTATGTAAAAAGTAGCTGCTATAGTCATTCTGTTTGTACTGATGTAGTATCTTTACCCCAGTAATTTTTACCCCAACATATGAGAAAGGGGAAAGAATCTACATTGAGGCCTTATACCTTATGGAGTAGTTACATGGGATTGACTGATTATACTGCAAAACAGCTATGTATACTGCACATAGCATTCCTGAACCATAGATTGGTTCAGAGGCAATCGCCTGCTAATGATAACCATATTAAAAAGGCAGACCCATAGCTAGGGGAACCATTGTGTATGAGAGACACAGTACTACTATAGCTGTATTTCTAACATAGGAGTGTTGTACTCCATCAGGTATGTAACTATTTTGTTTCCAACATGATGAATATATTTGAATATACCTAGGGGGAATGGGATTACATCAGTAAGCCTTTCTTAGAACTGTACTGTTGACATGCCATTGATCGCTAGCTGTGTTACACCTACAGAGGATTAGAGTACAGCAAAGGTATAATGCTGTGTGTTAACTAGGTACACAGGCCTCCTGGATGCTTCTATTGTTAGCAGTTGTAATAGTACACTGCTAGTTCATTGGCATTGTTGTTTATACATATGTTATGGGGGGGGGGGTCCAGCTATGGGGCTCACTACAATGAACTCCTGTGCTGGGTGTGTGATCATAGGATCAGACGAGGTTGGCTAATGACCCTGGGGCTCTTAAAAGCCTAGCCAAGAGTTTATCCCCAAAAAGAAACCTCATTCAGCAACTGTCACCCCTGTCAGTGAGGGACATAGGTGGAACCCCTGGGAAAAATGTGTGGTTAGCCATCCAGTCATCAAGGTTGCGCTTGAAGAGGGTCAGTGAGGTACTGCTACGTGAATACCTATCATGGCACAAACAGGAGTAGGTCACTATTGCTACTATCCTAGTTGTATATATAACCTTAATCTTTGTATGTTTGACACACTGTTGAATATGAGATGTGTAATCAAGTGGGGAATGCTGATAGCCTTTCTTTATTGCTCTATCTATACGTACTCTACTCCCATGTATGTGATCCTGACATGTGCTCTTATTTATTTCTATTTCAGGGACCATCATGCATGCAAGACACTGTGCATCTTTCAGTGAGGCAGAAAATGACCTCATTATTGAGACCTTGTAACAACACTACCAAGTCCTGCTGTTCAGAGGGAGAGCAAATAGCTAAGAGTGTGCAGCCTTGTGGGATGAACTGGTGCATAACATTAATGCCATGGATCCCCAGAATCACGCATATGAGTAAGTACAACACCATGCCACATATATGATCAACTCCACATGCAGGTGTGGCCAGGGATCGTCAGGTCACTGGTGGTGGATCTGCAGTGGAATTAACTCTGTCAGCTACAGACAGAATCCCTGGTGAACCTTGCAACAAAGAACAGCTCCCAGGCATCCATCACCCAATATGTCGTGGATGTGGGTGCCACCATTTCCACTCAAGAGGAGAATCCATGTATGCATAGTTGGATCATACTGTAGCATTTAGAGTCTCAGGGTGTACATATTTTTATGTGTGTGTCATGTGTTTTATGAGGAGGAAGGAGGTTAGCCGCAGATTTAAGCTCATGCACAGATTGTGACCCACATACCTGTTAACATAGCAGCTACTGTAAATGTGAGATATTTGGATGCATTACCCCTGTTATACTGTAACATGTGCTGCTGTTTACATTACCTCTCCCTCAAACTTTTTCAGGACCATCAGGAATAGGAAGAGGCCATGCTCCTGCTGCTGGTAAGCACAAAACTGTTTGTAGATTTACTGCAATGTATTCACTGAAGTGTCATCCCAGGCCTGCTGGCTAGATTGATGTACTGTCTGCTTGATGCAAACTGTACAGATATTCCATGACTGTGCACAATTTAGAGTTATACCTATGCCTTGTAGGTGCGACCACAGTGAGTGATTTGACAGTATTGTCAGGGCATCACAGATTGCCATAACTGCCAGCTGTGCAGAGTTTTGCAGAATGTCAACAGTGTACATCATTTATCTTTTGCTCATGAGATTCTTGTTTAAAGAACTTTTATTTCCAAATAATTACAGATTGGGTTAGAAAATAATGTCTTCATGTCCTACTATATGAGGTTGTGGGTCATACAACTGTGTAATTGTGACCGCAGTGTGCACAGCTTAACATATATTGCAACATAGTATTGCAGTGCATAGTAGTACAGGTAATACTGTGATGCTTTCCCCTTTTTGTCAAAGGTGACCAGGGAGGTTGGTCTTTGTCCCCTTCACAACCTGATGTCATTGTCTTCAGACTCTGATGATGATGGATGCCAAAGTGAGGCAAAAGTGGGGGTTGCAAGGGCTGAATCTGTCACAGATGTTTACATCTCTCTTCTGCCCTCATTATCACTGTGCACAGCCAGTATGCCTATGCGTACCCAGTCCCCTGTGGCTACAGATATTGGACAGCTTCAGGGTGGGGATATTGAACAGGGAAGTGCAGTTACTGTGGCTGCAGTGACTGTCAACACTGGCCGTAGCCAAACAGTTGACGAGGATCCACACAGGTGGAGTAATAGGGATGCTCGTAGGGGGCCTGCTGACCTCCAACACCTGTTGCAGATGTCACATCACATGTCACTCAGCATATGTTTAGGGCCATCATGGAGGCACAGGCATGTTCAAAAAAGAACTCCTGACCAATGCTCAGGGTTATGGATGCAGCACAGTCTGACATCTGTGGCTACCTCCACTGTGTTGCTGTTACCCTGGAATGGTTAACTGACACAGTGGAAAGACATTGGTCTGGGACAGATTGTACACTGACTGCCTTGGAACACATGTTGTCTGTGATGGGACATCTGGTTGGAGTTGAGCTTTGGCCTTGTGGATGTAGGGCAGCAACTACACAATGTGGCCGTGCACAATCACACTCCCATAGTGTCATTACATCCAGCACTCCTGAGGGGAGTGTACTGTCCACACCCAGACATGACTGGCCATGGGCGTGTGGTCCTGAGTGTTCCCATAGAAAACATGTTCCCAGTAGACAGCAGTCATCTTCCGGTAGTAGCACAGCATCTGACCTTGGGTGTGGAGGTGCCAGTACAACACTTGGCAGAGCCAGTTCACATATTCAGGGGTGGAGATGATGAACTGTCATCTCTACCATGCATGGCTCACAGCTGTCCAACATATAGACATGTAGGGCTAGCACTGAGCTTGGCTGTGTTCACGCAGACACTCACACACCATTGTCACATTCAGGTCACCTACAGACACACACCACATTTCTATAGTCCATCTTACCTGCCTCCATTCCTGACTCACACACACATTTGCCAACCTGTTGGGTCACCCTAGGCCTCCTTCTGCCCCACACAACACTCTGTGCAACTGATGATACCTGTGCCACATCCCTATCATATTTCTCTTGGATGCAGGGAAATAAAGCTATGTGCCTGATGCACAGGGTGACTATTTACATTAATATGAATTTGTTTCTTCCATTGTTGTTTTTGACATGCTATTTTACTGGTCATTTATAGATGTTGTACTTTTCCATTTATAATGTGTAAACCATAATTATGTGTACATTACAATGGATGCTGTTGTAATGGCTGTGTAGTCACACGATGACAGGTGTCTCATGGAAATGTTTATGTTTCATTTTCAGGATTGTGTAGGACACACCTATGGGTAAACATCTACAATCCACCCATCAGTGTCAGACCAAAGGATTGAATATCAGCACAAAAGAAAAATGTCATCAGAAAGGTAAAACAGTATAGGTTCATAGGGTCATATGTGCTTAATAGGCTAAAGAGCACAAGCACTTCTTTAAGCCTAGCCATGCAGCACTAAACTCTGTCAAAGTCTGATACCCTTGAAAAGTGTAAGCAGGGTTTTGGGAGCTGAAACATCCACAAGCTAGGGTATGGGAGATGAACCACCCACAATTTCCCTGTGTCCATTAGAGACATTGGTCATTAACCACATATGATTGTCCTGTTCCCTATCCAACTGTGGAACTTGCATTTGATTTGCATTGGGGTGGAACCCTGTTTCACATGGATGGGGAGCCTGTTCCATATAGATTGTAGTCTATGGGTTATATACCTGTCTTTACAGCATGTCCTATTTATACCACAGGCAAGTTGTCAGCCTGTAGAACAGGTAATTCTTGTGGTAGTTGTTTCATGGATATGCAGGAGATCCAAAGTGGGGTCTGACACCACCCTCTATGGCAGGCATATACCTCCCATCCAAAGCATGTAGGAGACAGAATACATGGATAGGGCCTTGATGCAGTTTGCTGAGGACATGTTATGTACACTGTGTAGTAGTTTAAGGCAGAACCTCTGTGGATGTTACAGTTGTCAGATAGGCCTGGTTAGTTGCATACCAAAGGTGGCATTGTACTCAATGATAGGTCTGTTGAATGCCGAATACAGTGGAAGAATGGCTTCCTTAGATTTATATGCCATACCTTTGTTTATAGGTTGTGCAACATAGAATGATTTCCCCAATATTACAGACAAATGACAGTCAAAGGCTAGTTCACTATCTATGTGTCCATAAGTCCCTGATGACTAAACAAAGGATAGTATTGTGCATTTCTTGGCATTTACTGTTGGTCCATGGCTCTGATAACAACTGTAGATCTGTATCAGCCCCTCCTAGATAACATTTGTCAGTGTGACATGCAAAAACAGCTCCTAATTTGCAATCATCAGCAGATTTAGTCAGCCAGAGACCACTGACAGTGGCCGTGGCTGTGGAGAAGTAAATGCCTAAAAGGAGCAGTCTGAGGAATGATTTGTGAGGGAGTCCACTAGTGATTGGCCTCATTGTACAGGTGGACTCCCCAATGCTAACTTCCTAGATCCTGTCTGTCAGCCACTTGGCTATCCACCAGCTGACATACTAGTTTGTACCTAACCTCCTGAGTTTGTCAACAAAGCCTGATGGGGTTATAGTATCAAATGCCTTGTCAGGCTATGGTAGGTGGATTTAATAATTTTCCCTCATTTATTGCTTTGGTTATTTTCTCAGATAGGTCCACCAAGTAGGGTAGGCATGATCTGCCCTTGCCAAAACCAAACTGGGTTTAGTCCAGTGTCCATAAGTGCACTATATCTCTTTTGATCATTTCCAGGATAATTTTGTTAAGGGCTTTACATATAGGACTACTGAGACTTCAGGGTCTGTGGACTCCAGTGTCTATTGACAGCCCATCTTTCTGCAGAGGGATGACTGTTGCTGTTCTCCATTCATAAAAATCTATGCCTGTTTGGTTGGTATAGTGAAATACTAAATGAAGAGTCCTTGAAAGGTCATGTTTCATGCTATATAGAAAGCACTAAAAAATAAGACAGAAGAAAAGAAGAAAAGGAGATTAGTAATGGAGAAGTTAAAGAAATAGAAACTTATGTTATGGAGTACCTGTGAAGTGAAGGATTCAGTGTAGAAATTCTAATTCACAAAGCACCACAACAGGATAGAGCAATGGACATCAAAATTAAGGGGAAACCAGTGGAACAGGAAGCAATTGGCCAGGTGCCATATGAAGATATTCTGGAACCTTCCACAGGAATCCAGTATAAACATTTACTTGAAGATGGACATCAAGGGAAGGAACAGGAAGCTGACTCTGATGCAGTCAATATTGAGGAATGATAGGCTAGTGAGTTCCCATATGACAAAGCAACAGATGACACAGGATGAAATTGAAAATAATGTGCCACAGGAAGATGCTATAGAATTTTCTGTAGAATGCCCACAGGAAATGAAAAAAAATGTCCCCTCAGTTTAGAAAAAAAAAGAGCTAAAAGAAGAGTTGTTTGATTTAATAGAGATAGACATATTAAGATCAATGAAAGAAATAGACTGTAGAAGGTCAATAAAACCCAGAAAGTTAGAAGTTTGATAAAACAAATGAACATAGTAATTAGGACTGTCTGTAGAGATCCATATGATATAACAGAAGTAAACAGGATATATTACTGCACAGCTAAATTAATAACTGATGCATTTCTACCACAAGAACACAGGGTGGTGAGGGGAAAGGAAGGGAAAAAATCGAATACCAACATGGACGTATCAAATAAAGAAAACTAAAGCAATTGAGGCAAGAAGTGTCACTGTTAGAAGAGTATAGAAGAAGGAACAGATCAACAAAAATACTTAGAAAGATAGAAGTAATAAAAGCAATGCACAGTATTAGAACAGATCAGGATCTACCACACGCTATAGAAAATAACGAACTAAAAATCTCAGCACAAGCAAAAAAACTTAGAATATACACAGATAAATATAAAGAAAAAGTACAAAATAAGCAATTTATTGATGACCCAAAAAGTTTTACAGAGAATTGGCAAACAAGGTAAAAGGAATTGAGAGTCCACCAAAAAAAAAAGAAATAGATACGTTTTGGAGAAATATTTATGAAGATCTTGTGGAACATAAAAAGATGTTAAATGGATAGAAAAAGTAAAAGAAAGAATAAGAAGTTTAAAAGTACAGGGTATGAAATGGGGTGAAGTAACAGCCAGAGGGATTGAAACAAAGTTAAGAAAAGCCTCTAACTGAAAAACCCCAGGCCCAGATACAGTACCTAACTTCTGGTTAAAAGTATTAACATCTTTGCATGAAGATTTAGTGATGAGTAAGTACTATTTATATGTGCAACCAGAACAGACACCAACCTGGCTAACAACATAAAAGACAATGCTCCTACTTAAGAGTGAACTTGCAAGCTACCCTTAAAAATTATAGACCAATGACTTCCCTTCCAATGACATATAAACTGTACACTGGAATTGATGCCGAATGTTTATAGCCATTTAGAAAAAAACTCAATTATGGCAGTAGAACAAAAGGTCAATAAAAGAAAGCCATAAAGAACAAGGAATCATTTGTTTTTAAATAAAGTCATAGTGGAGATTTGTAAAAAGGAGAAGAATCTAAGTATGGCATGAAATGACTCCAGAAAAGCATTTGATAGTGTCCCACATTCATGGATAAAATAGTGCTTAAAGATGTATAAGATACACCCTACACTGATCAACTACATTACAGTGACCATAAAACAGTGGCAGACCACTTTGCAATTAAGCCATGATAAAGGACAAATTATTATCCCAGGGATAAAAACTCAAAGTCGATATTCCAGGGTGACTTTTTTTTCACCACTGCTATTCTGTCTTGCCCTTAACCCATTATGCTGTTTACTTAACAGTTTAGGCCATGGCTATAATTTGGCTCCTAGAAAACAACAAAGTGTAAAGACTTTTCATCTTCTCCTTGTCAATGATTTAAAACTGTATAGCTTATCAGGTGAGGGACTGAAAGCAAAACTGCAAGTAGTCAAAACTTTTTCAGATGATATAAGAATGTCACTTGGTCTTCATAAATGTGCAAAAGCAACCTTTAAAGTAGAAAAACTGCAGCACAAAGAAACCATCAGTTTGGGACAAGAATGTGACATAAAAGAACTTGATCAAGAGGGCGTGTATAAATATTTGGGAATCGATGAAGGATCAACAACACAACATGAACAAATGTGAGTGAAACTTAGTAAGGAATACTTTAGAAGACTTAAATTAATCCTGAAAAAAGTGTTGACATCTAGAAAGAAAATTCAAGCTATAAACCAATTTGCTCTTCCTGTCCTAATTTACACTTTTGGAATAATTGACTGGCCCTAAAACGTATTGGATAGATTAGACAGGAAAACAAGAGCGATGCTTCATACTCACTAGATGATTTATAAAAATAAATGCATCCCAATGTTACACATACCCCATTCTGAAGGCGGAATGAGCCTCCTTGAAATTGATTACATGTATAGATCTCTCATCGTGGGGCTCCAAACATATATGCTGACCTCACAAGACACAAACATAGTGAAAGTTTTGAAACATGAGAATAAATCTAAGATGACTTGTCTGCTTAGTCTAGCAGAAGCATATCGGTGTCAAGCAGGAATGGAAATAAAACCAGAAGTAGATAAAAATCAGGCAGCAACTGAATGTGCCAACAAAACAAAAAAAAGAATATAAGGTAAAAGACCAGATGAGAAGGCAAGAAGTGTGGAAAATGCATAAATATAGTTGCAAGTATAGAAAACTTCTGGAAGAACCTCATGTTGATCAGGATCAAACACAGGATTGGTTAAGGAGAGGCAAATTCAAATCAAGAAATTAAAGGTTAAAATTGGCAGCCCAAGGTAGTGGGCTACCTACATGTTGGTTTACAAAATCCATTGAACATGTGGAGAAAGAGACAAATGTAGGCTTTGTAAAACAAAATTGGAAACAGTTGCACACCTTGTTGGTTGTGACACATTAGTGGCAGAAGGACTGCATACTGAAAGGCATAATAATGTGGCAAGTCTGTTGCACTGGGGAATTGTGCAAATATTATAGTCTTTAGCAAAGTCGCAGGAACACAACGGCTTAACACGTCAAGTATAAAAATGATCTGCTCGTCCAAAAAGAACAATAGCTCCACATGAAATAAAAAGGGAACGTTCTTTATTTGAGAATCAGTAAGCGCTTTCACCCATGAAGTGAAAGCGCTTACTGATTCTCAAATAAAAAACGTTCCCTTTTTATTTCATGTGGAGCTATTGTTCTTTTTGGACGAGCAGATCATTTTTATACTTGACGTGTTAAGCCGTTGTGTTCCTGCGACTTTGCTAAAGGCTTATCCATTGTTTTACATATTTTAGCAGGAACACTATTTCTCCGGGCTGGGACGTTGAAGCTGTTTTGACTTCAAATATTATAGTACTGAAGTGGCTGAAAAACACTGGAAATGTGAGCCACAAAACATCATAGAAAATGATGAAATCTACATCACAAGGGATTCACCCATCACCAACAGTTCAAAAGATAAATGCTAGAAAACCAGATATAGTGGTCCATGAAAAGAAGACAAAAGTAGCATCAATCATTGAAATTGCCACATCCAGTGACTAAGTGTCTTGCATACAGAGAGACATAAAGTCATGAAATATCAGGATTTGAAGGGAGAATGAGAGCCATGTGGAAGAAACATACCCAGACAGTTCCAATAGTAGTAGGACCAATGGGGTATTTTAAAAAAAGAATCTACAATCATATTTAGCTATGCTACCTATACAACAAACTCTACAATTTTTATGGAGTTACATGCATAGGTAGCATAGCTAAATATGATTGTAGATTCTTTAGCTATGCTACCTATACATGTAGGTAGCATATCTAAAGATTCTACAATCATATTTAGCTATGCTACCTATACATGTAGGTAGCATAGCTAAAGAATCTACAATCATATTTAGCTATGCTACCTATACATGTAACTCCATAAAAATTGTAGAGGTTGTTGTAACTAGGCACATTGCAAGTGTTGTGAAGAGCACTCATGGCTGACATCAAAGATTAAAACAATACTAATTTCATGAAATTTAATCATACTTTGACATAGGAATAAGGTCTATTCCTCTCATGGTATTAGAAACCCAAAATATTTGGAGATATTAAAAAAGACATTAAAAAGAAATATGGACATAGGAAAGAAATAGAGATTTGATTTGGTGCAATATTTATGCAAAGGTGAAAGCCAAATTAATCAGTATAAAGAAATCAGCCCCAAAGATATTCAAAGACAAATTCAGGCAAAGCCATCCAGATATGGAAAATTTCACAATAAAAAAATTATATCACAAAGAGGATTAGTAAAGTAGAAGTTAAAAAATAGACGAAGTTATGGACTGCCTGTGAAGTGAAGTAAAGGATTTGGTATAGAAGGTATAACAGGTTACATCACAACATGATGGAATGAGTTCCCAAAGTAAGGAAAAACAGGAAGATCAAGAGACATCTGAAGAAGAAATATGGACATGAAAAAGAAAAACAGATTTAATATGGTGTAATATCTATGCAATGGAGAAAGCAACACTAATCAATACACAAAGAGCAGGACCAAAGATATTTGAAGAGAAATAGAGGCAAAGGAATCCTGATATGGAAAACTTTACAGTGCAAAAAAATAAGACAAAGAGAAAAAGTAGAAAAGGAGATTAGCAATGGAGAAGTTAAAGAAATGGAAACTGAGGTTATGGAGTACTTGCGAAGTGAAGGGTTCAGTGTAGAAATTCTAATTCAGAAAGCACCAGAACAGGATGCAGCAATGGACATCCAAATTAAAGGGAAAGCAGTGGAATGAGAAGCAATTGGTCAGGTGCCATAAGGTATTTTAGAGGCCTCCACAGGAAACCAGTATAAACATTCACTTGATGCTGGACAGCAAGGGATGGAACAGGAAACTGTGGAAACTGATGCAGTCAGTGTTGAGGAGTGACAGGCCAGTGAGTTCCCATATGACAGAGCAACAGATAGCACAGGATGAAATTGAAGAGAATGTGCCACAGAAAGCTGTTATATAACTCTCTATAGAATGCCCACAGGAAATAGAAAACAAAAACAAAAAATGTGCCATCAGTTTAGAAGAAGATGAGCTAAGAGCAGAGTTGCTTGATTTAATAGAAATAGATATATTAAGATCAGTGAAAGAAATAGACTGCAGAAGATCAGTAAAACCCAAAAAGTCAGAAGTTTGATAAAACAAATGAATGCAGTAATTAGGACTATCCATAGAGATCCATCTGATATAAGTAAGCAGGATATATTACTGTGTAGCTAAATTAATAACTGATAAAGTTCTACCACAAGAACACAGGGTAGTGAGGGAAGGAAGGGGAGAAATTGAATGCCATCATGGAAGTATTGAACAGAAAAAACTATAAAGCAATTAAGACAAGAAGTGTCACTGTTAGAAGAGTATAGAAGAGGGAACAGATCAAGAGAATACTTAGATAGATACGATAAAAACAATGGGCAATATTAGAACAGATCAAAATCTATCATGCACTATCGTAAATAAAGTAAAAATCTCAGCACAGGCAGAAAAACTTGAAGATACACAGATAAATATAAAGGAAAAGTACACAGTAAGCAATTTATTGATGACCCAAAAAAGTTTTTGGCAAACAAGGTAAAAGGAACTTAAAAACTGCCAAAAAAAGAAGCAAAAGATATATTTTGGACAAGTACTTTGAAGATCCTGTGGAACATAACAAAGATGCTAAATGGATAGAAGAAGTAAAAGAAAGAATAAGAAGTTTAAAGGTACAGGATATGAAATGGGATGAAGTAACAGTCAGAGAGATTGAAACAAAGTTAAGAAAAGCCTTTAACTGGAAAACCCCAGGCCCTGATGCAGTACCTAACTTCTGGTTAAAAGTATTACCATTTTTGCATGAAGATTTAGCCATGAGTAAGAACTGTTTATATGCACACCCAAACAGACACCAACCTGGTTAACAACATGAAAGACAATGCTCCTACTTATGAGTGAACCTGCAAGCTACCCTAAAAATTATAACCCAATAACTTGCCATCTGACGGCATATAAACCATACACTGGAAATGATGCCGGCAAAAGTTTATAGTCATTTAGAAGAAAACTCAGTTATGGCAGTAGAACAAAAGGGCAATAAAAGAAAGTCATATGGAACAAAGGATAATTTGTTAAAGAAAGTCGTATGGAAAAAAGGATCATTTGTTAAATAAAGTCATAGTAGAGAACTGTAAAAAGGGGAAGAATCTCAGTATGGCATGGAATGACTACAAAAAGCATTTGATAGTAGTATCCCACATTCATGGATAAAAGAGTGCTTAAAAATGTATAAGATATACCCTATACTGATCAACAACATTACAGTGACCAAGAAATAGTGGCAGACCACTTTACAATTAAGTCATGATAAAGGACAAATTATTATCCCAGGGATAAAAATTCAAAGGGGGATTTTCCATGGTGACTCTTTGTCGCTGATGCTATTCTGTCTTGCCCTCAACCCATTAATCTGTCTACTTAACAGCTTAGACCATGGCTATAATTTGGCTCCTAGAAAACAACAAAGTGAAAAGACTTCTCATCTTCTCTTTGTCGATAATTTAAAACTGTATAGCTCATCAGATGAGGAACTGAGACCACAACTGCAAGTTGTTGAACCCTTTTCAGATGATATAAGAATGTTATTTGGTCTTGATAAATGTACAAAAGTAACCTTTAAAGCAGGAAAACTGCATTACCAAGAAAACATCAGTTTGGGACAAGAATGTGATATAAAAGAACTTGAGCAAGAGGGAGTGTATAAATAATTGGTAATTGATGAAGGATCAACAACAAAACATGAACAACTGGGAATAAAACTTAGTAAGGAATATGGAAAACAGCATTGACATCTACGAACAAAATTCAGGATATAAATCAGTTTGCTCTTCCTCTCCTAACTTACAGTTTTGGAGTGATTGTCTGGCCCCAAAACATGTTGGCTAAATTAGACAGGAAAAAAAGAAGGATGGTTCATGCTCACCAAATGATTTATAAAAATCTGAAACCAAATAAACCAACAAACTGTGTAAAAACAAAAAGGCGAGAAAGAGACGGAGCGATCTAAATGAAAACTGACTGTTTAATAAGCGCTTTCGGAGCGAACAATACCTCTCCTTCTTCGGACAAAGTGCAAACCAATTAAGCCACATTTTATATAAAAAAAGTAAAAAACTCAATTATTCAATTAAAACCATTGCAACATAAATATCCTTAAAGAAAAACAAGGACACATAATACCAAGTGTATGAAAAGGCACATTACAAGACAGCAGCTTTTTTAAAAGCATCTCTAAACTCCAGAATCTGAAAAACCTTACCTAATATAATGCAGTGCAAATGAGCCTAATGTATAAGAAACATTCATTTAAGTATATAATAAGCTAATATTAACCTTGCAACACTCAGGGCGAGAAACCAAATATATCAGTAAAAATAATAACAACAATAAACATAACCTAGTTAAATATTCCAAAAATGTGTGGTTAGAAAACTTGCAAGAAACTATGACTTCTAGCAGTCATTTATCAAAAAGTGACTAACTACTATTTACCTAAAATACTATATTAATATAAATAAGATGGTATACTAAAGATATATAAAACACATTGTATATGTTATCCTAAAGGAGAATTGCATTCCGATATTAATTAATAAGTAAGGGCTTAAAACCCAAGCTTATAAAATTGCATAGAGAGGGCATTTGCAACTTGCTCTTTAGAGATACATGGTAGGGGACAGTTGGTATGTATTTCATGGGGTACATGTGGTGGGGACAGGGGGGGTGAGGTATTCATAGAACCTGTCAGCTGACAGGTGGGCTATGTCCACAGGCTCAGTATATATGCTATAATTAACTACCACTTCAGCACAAATCTTGCCCTGTCCTTTTAGGTGACAAACTAAATAACATCTTTTGGTTGTCATAGTTTGCTTGTGAGAACTTACAAGAACACTTATTGGCTTGTTTGAGCTGAGGATGGAGTGTTTCCAGTTTAGGACTCACTCCCTCTTACTCGTACACAGCTCTTTTTTTCCCTATTGTAAAGCATGTTAATGGCAGTTGTCCACTTGGCAGATTTGCTCTTCCTTGCGGACCTTGTTTTGGTCCTATCAAGTACATCAGACACATTGGTGTAGACCTGGCCATATTTGCCAGTCTGGGGGGGTGCAGTACACATATCTGTATCATCCTGTACGAGGGAATTATGTGATTTGGAGACGTGTTTTACTTTATTTGATGGTTGGGGGGCACAGAATACTCAGTTCACTTGTGGTTGACTTGTTGTCAGATCTCACTTGGGTTGACTCAGGGTGGCTGCTAGAATGACACCCCATACTGGTAAACACCAGATCCAGTATGTTGCCACCCCTTGTGGGGATGTCAACCAGCAGTTCCAGTGCATTGGAGTGAACAAAGTTGAGGAACCTTTGGGTAAATCAGTTACACCCAGTCAATGGATGGGTATTTAAAGTCACACAAAGCCAGAGTGTTTGGATGTATTTTGATAGACTCAAGTAGATCCAAAGAGGCAGAGTGGTTGTCCTGATCCACAGAGGTGGTCATTTAGCTGGCAATAACTTGAATAAGTGTCCTACCAACAGTTTATTGCATCTGAATTATTCCCATGGAATCATGCTGTATAACTAGTCTGGATGTGTATTCATCTGTCATGATTATGGAAATGCCGCCTCCTTAAATTTTCATGCCTTTAGTTTGTTGCCTGAACGTGTGGAAGGAGGAGCTGTATGATATGGTTGGGGTGCTCCCCACAGCCATGAGCCAATTCACTGTGACTGCACAAATGTGTAAGTCTTCTAGGGTGAGGACTGCTTCTAGTGAGAGCAGTGTCATGTTAAGGCACCTAGCATTTTGCAGCATAAGCTTGAAGTTGTTGTAATATGTAGTTTTCACATCTGGGATTTTGTCTTTGAGAGACTGCCTAAAAATGTCATTATGGAGGTGGCATGAGTTTTGGCCAATAGCCAAAATCCCAGGGTGACAGATGAAGACCATGTCTGGCAAAGCATCAGGGTCTTCTGATCATGTCATCCCAGGCTGACAGATACTGTATCACCTTAGAAAAACACCAGAAACTGAAGTAATTATTCAGGTCAATCATTTTGCATTTGTATTGAGGCATTATCCTAGGTGAAGGTAAAATGCAGCTTATGGCTAGGAGTATACCTGCCTGAGACACATAGTCTGACAGTTCAGTCATGTCTCTCTACATATAGTCCAGAGAGGTATGTCTCAAGTCATTCACACCAACATGAACTATGACAGAGTCACAACAGTACCTGTTTTGGGATATGTGAGTGCATGCCTGATGTGGCGGATCAAGTCACCTGACAGACAGATGACCATGATCTCCTCCTTATCCAGCCTGGTGAGAGGGACATCTGTGTGTCTCACAATGGAATCCCATATGAGTAATTTGTTTGCTTTACTGTTTTGCTTTAAGGGCTTGACAGATGAGAGAGTGGAGTGAGAACTATCATGTGTGTTGCATTCTGCAGTGGATGTATTATGTGTAGCATGCCAATGTTCATGTTTGGCAGGTCTCTGGTATTTATGTATGTTTCTGGTGAGGACCTCCGCATTTGTAGGTATGCGTGATGTTGGTTTGAGTGAAGTGGGAGGTGAGGTGTGCATGGTGACAACCTGGTCATTGTCACATGCATTGACTGGTGTGCGAGAGAACATGTATTCCAGGCTGTTAATGTAGCTGTATCTCTGACATGTTGAGTTTGTACTACTTGTGGTCCAATGACGTGAGTGAGTACATAATGTAGTGGATCTGAGCCCTGATAAGCTAGTGATCATGCATTTCTCCTTAATCTGCTTTGGTGAGAGAGAGATCAGTGTGTCTCACAATGAAGTCTGCAATGACTAAAATGTTGGATTGTGAGTCAGCTTGCCTTATGGGCTTATAGGTTGGTCCTCCATGAGATGTAGCTTTCTGTGTTGGTTTTACAGAGTGCATATGGGGCTGATGAGGGTATTTACTATCTGGACTTTCTCTGTGAGGTTTTTGTGATTTATGAAGGTTACATGTCAGTGCCTCACCTCATGTTTCCTTTGAATTTTGTGTGATGGGTGCGGCGAGTGTACCATTGAATACTTTACTGACATTAGATGTACTTTTATGTGAGAGCTTTGCCTGCAGTGACATTGTGTATATACATTTCTCACATACCATCTCAGTTTGTTTGAGAATGAAGTGGTTGTCAGTAAACATGAGGCAATTTCTACATTTCCTCAGAATGCCCATATCCACCAAAGTGGTAATGGTCACAGTGGGAAACCTCATATCTATGGCAACATATCCTTTCTTATTGATTGAGTGAGAATATCACTCAATGTCACAAGTATCTTTTCCGCAACTATGGGGATAGTGGTTGTCATGGCATGCTGGTTGTCCAGTGTGCAACTCAGTACTAGAGTTAATACCATCATGTTTTCCAAGAAAAATGTCACCCAAGGTGCTTGAGTCTGTACAGAGCACTGCCAAACACTGGAGGTGAAATTAATACCTACACCAAGTTAAGGGTGGAGTATTTAGGCAGGGGAGACTGCTGGAAAGATGCAAGTCGCCTGAGTTCCAAACAAAACAAGTAAGATACAGCACCACAAGATGCTGAAAAAAAACACAAACTGTAGAAACAAACACTGGACCATGGAAATGGCTCAGTAAACCACTAAATTGCAGTAAACAAGGTAATACAAACACTGCAAACCATTAAATTATTCTTCCAAGTAGAACCACAAATTTATTAACACAAAAGATTAGCGCTTTCGTCTCTTAACCATGAAGAAACTTCATCAGATAAACTCACACAGCACAACTTCCTTTTTATACAAAGCAGTAACAGGAAGTAGAAAATTAAAGCAACACACCCCCTAAAAGACCTTCTTGTCCAACATGTGTAAATCAAGAATAGTTAGTAACATTTACATAGCCTTAAAAGCAAAAAATATATAAAACCTTATAATACTTCCAAGGTATAAAATATACATCACCTATATTTATATATATATATATATATATATATATATATATATAAATACATCCAAAACAAATAGGCTATTGGCTCTGAAGCCCTTATAAGCCTAGCCAAGAGTTTATCCCATGTTTAGACAAGTCAGCACCCAGAACCCCTGTCCAGCAGGTACACAGGTGGAATCCCAGAAGTGTATTTTCTGTTTCTCGTCATTATCCAGGTTGCACCTAAAAAGGGATAATGAGGTACTCTGCTTGATGTAGAGAGGCAATCTTTTCCACAGATGGGGGAGTCTCTCTGGGACACAAATCTGCCCTGCCAACATGTCCTATTGATAACACAGACCAGGTTGAAGTCATGAGTACGGGTTGCTCAAGTGGAGCTTGACTTGCAGATATGCAGCAGTCCCATCAAGGTGGGGTCTGAGATTGCTTTGTATGCCAGATAGGGGTCACCTCTGAAGAGTCTGTATGAAACTGAATAGAGGAACAGGGCTTTTAGCTTATCTGTGTAGGGTAGTTGTTTGAGGCCCTGGATTCTCCTGGTGAGGAACCTCTGTTATCTCTCCAGCTGCTGCATGTGCTTTGCGAGGTACATGCCAAAGGGGGCATTGTACTCAATAACTGGCATTATAAGAGAAGAATGCAGGAATCTTATGACCTCTTTGTCCCTGGATGAGATACCCTTACTTATGAAGTGAGCCATGTAGAAAGCTCTCCGTACAATGGAAGCAACTTGGTGGTCAAAAGTCAGGTTGCTATCAACCTGGGTGCCCTAATCCCTCACTACTGATTGTGTACTTAGGACATTGTTATTAATGTGATAATATGTGGGGATGTTACTCTCCCCAAAGGGGATGATGATGCATTTTTTGGCATTCAGCTTGAGGCCATGTTTCTGGCACCAGTCATTTGTTTGAGTGAGACCCTCTTGGAGGACATCCACATCACTTGGGAATTGACGACTGTGCCCAGCTTGCAGTCATCTGCAAACTTGGTCAGCCATAGCCCACTGGTTTTGGCCTGCACCTCAGAGAAGTATATCCCAAATAACAGAGGCCCCAAGACCGATCCCTGGGGTATGCTGCTCGACATAAAGGATTTATATTTGGTCATCCCACATAGACTTAGGGTGGATGGGTTTTATGACTTCCTGCTTGCTAAAAGGGTTCCACAATTGGAGATTAATTTGTATTAACACCTGTTGAAAATGGTCTTGATGAATAATTTTATCCTTTTTGAGAAGGAATTATTTCTGCAAAAGGAGGGTGTTGCAATGGGTTCAGCATGTGGGAGACTGTATGCTAATATTGTAATGCTTGAATAGAAGAAGCTATACTTGTTTGATTGTAGGTTTTTTTCAGTACTGTTGACTATACGCAAGATTTTTGGATAATTTATTCCTTTTATGGGAAGGCCAAAAAGATGAGATTGAATTATTTTTAGAATGAATTAATGGAACAACACATTTTCTTAAGTTCACCCACTGTGTGAATGAGGAGAGGATCTCATTTTTGGATGTTTTGCTTTGTACAGATCAGGTTAATGGTAGGTTTATTTCTTAATTTTTAGGAAAGAAACCTACTCAAACAGTTTTGTTTACTTTTCCACTGCCCACCCATTTAAACAGAAGAAGGCTGTCCTAAAGGGACAATGTGTACATGCAGCCAGAGTGGAGTCAACATTTTATGTATTTCTGGCTGAATGTGATGTATTCAAGGGTATGTTTTTAAGGCGTGCCCCCCCCCCCCCCCCACTTTGGTTATCGAGCTTATACTTGAAGTTGTGAATAAAAGAGAAAGGGAATTCTATAATCCCATTCTAGGTAATATTGTTTCTCAGGTGGGTGTCACAGGACCCCAAGGTACCCTGAATACTTTTGGCCATAATTAGAGGTAATCAATCTGATAATTCCATATCATGGAATGGGGGCAGTGACTGTAATAGTGATATAAATAAATATAAAAGTGGCTTCATTTGTACATTTAATAGCTCAAATAAAACATAAATGATGCCTTGGTGAAGAACCGGTAGTTGTTGATATATGACAGGGAGATTAGGGATAAAAGTAGTGATAGACCAGTTATTATTTAGTGGAGGGGTAATAATTTAAAGGATTTGTTTGAGAAAAATATTGGTTCCGTTGTAGATGGACGGATGAAGAAATGTGGTATTTGTTCCTCTTATCTGCACATTTTGGAGATAGGTAAAATTACTATTAATGGCTATAAATTTAAACCAGCTGGTAAGTTTTGGTGTAATATGGAGAAAGTGGTGTATTGTGCTTTGTGTATGTCTTGCACATGCTTCTATATTGGGAAAACAGAAGGAACATTTAGGAGCCGTATTTATGAGCACTTGAGGGATATTAAAACTAAGAAGGACACAACTGTTCTGTCTAAATACTGTATTGAATTTGGGAATCATACTTTAAATGTTTTTGTATTAGAAGCCCTTAAAGTTAGTGACAGAGGTGAGGCAAGGCCTTTGTTGCTTGAAAAAAGAGAGTTGGTGTGGCAACTTAGGCTTAGTTCAATGCATTTGCTGGATTTAAATGAGCAGGCTTCTTTAACTAGTGTATTAAAACTTAAAGCTTTGGTGAGATGATTTTTTTTGAGGGTGACTTGTTTTCTTTGTACGTATATATTGTTTTTTGTACATACATACATATATATATATATATATATATATATATATATCATTCCAATTCATAATCGCAAAATACTGAAATATCGAATTTCAGTATTTCACGACCATAAAGTCGAAACCTGCAAATAACGAACCTTCACAACCCTGAAACTACAAATTCTGAACACACAGCACACACCACACCACACATAAACCACAACACCCACACTACAAAACAAATAAAAACAAAAAAACAGAACACCACACATCCACATACCTACACTACACATAAGCAGGGGGGCTGTGCCCCCACACCCTCCTACTTATATATACTAACTTCAAGATCGCACAAACAGTAAAAGGCAGTACAGTCACACCCAGACATTCCACAGTCACTTGCGCGCGCGCACACACACACACACACACACACACACACACACACACACACACACACACACACACACACACACACACACCACACATAGACAAACACCAACACATACAATTACACCCAGTCACTTGCACACACACACACACACACACACACACACACACACACACACACACACCACACATAGAGAAACACCAACACATACGACAATTACACACTCATACGTTCACCTTCCTACCCTAACCCACACATACAACTTACAAACAATATCACATACACTCATACTCCCACCCAAAATCCTTACAGTACACTCACTTACCTTATATTCCATGTAAATCCAATCACTACGGCAAACAACATCAAAAACAAACAGTGCACGTCACGTAACATAAAGCCATAACCACGAATTTGAAATATTCCAATTCACGATTATGCACTTTTGACGTATTAAAAATTCGCCTTTATGGTCACGAAATACTGAAATTTGACATTTCAGTATTTTGGAATTTTAAACGGGAACTATGTATGTGTATATATATATATATATATATATATATTTATATATTTATATGTATATATATATATTTTTCTTTTTTTTATATAACACTTGTTTATTTGTTTTAGATGTATTTTATATATATATATAAATATAGGTGATGTGTATGTTTATACCTTAAAAATATTATAAGGTTTTATATATTTTTTGCTTTTAAGGCTATGTAAATGTGACTTACTATTCTTGATTTACACATGTTGGACAAGAAGGTTTTTTAGGGGGGGGGGGGTGTTGCTTTAATTTTGTACTTCCTGTTACTGCTTTGTATAAAAAGGAAGTTGTGCTGTGTGAGCTTATCTGATGAAGTTTCTTCATGGTGAAGAGACAAAAGTGCTAATCTTTTGTGTTAATAAATTTGTGGTTCTACTTGGAGAAATAATTTTACGGCTTCAGTGTTTCTGTTACCTGTTTACTGCAATTTGATGGTTTCTTGAGGCATTTCCACAGTCTGCTGTTTGTTTCAATAGGAGTCACCTGAGTTACTGCTGCCTGGCTACTACTGCTGTTGGTCTCACCACAGCCTCACTCTGCTGGGATGCAAAGCTCCTGTTATTTTTCTCTCACCAGAAGTAAAACGTTAGCTCCAAGTTCCACATAAGACCACAGTCTGTTTGTTTTTCCACACACTTGTCTCATATGATGCAAGGCTCTTTAGGCTTTTCCAGGTAGATGCCTTGATTAGCAACCAGACCAGTCTTTTGACTTTTGCATGCATTATGCCTTAGGTTCCGAGGCTTGTGCTATTCGACTAGGGTACTGACCTGATGGTGATTAGCAGGACAGCTGCTGCATCACAAAGTAATTTTTTATTTTTATTTATTTACATTTGATTACTGGGTAGTGTTTGACTTGGCCAGATGTCCATTTTCAGTAGAGACCCAGGGAGAAAAGCTCCAAGTAAACAGTAAATAATGATTTACAGTGACATGATGAAGAGAAAAAATAGTAAGCATTACTTACAGGGTTCAAGAAACATCTAGGCAAGTTCACAGTATACATTATTCAGATATAGTGAAAAATCATGAGAACATCTATGCCATATTTGTAGTACACACATAATTTTTTTGCAAAAACTATAGCAGGAAGATAGTGACCAAATGTCTCATAGGAAGTGTCATAGGAGAGAAGTTTATGGAAGTAAAGCAAGGTACACTGTTGAGAGTAGAGAGGATGAGAGAGTAGGGTGTGTATAATTAACCTGGAGATGTGCAGGAACATAGCCAATGTTCAGAGTAATATTCTTTTCGTAGTTGTTTGAAATTGTGAGTACCAGGATTAGTTAGAATATGCTGGGGAAGAGAGTTCCAGGTTTAGGCTATTTTATAGGAATATAAATAGTCTTCATAATAGTTATGTGATTTAGTTACACTGAGCATTAATTTGTCAGATGATCTATGGGACCTGAGGTTTGTATATGGTTGGGCAAGTTCTATGAGTGCAGGGCAATTGTCAGGTATTTTGATGACTCTGTGAGCGATAATAAGCTGGTTGAGAGACAGTAAGTTGGGTAGTTCGAGCCAGTTAAGATGGTGAAGAGTGGAGCAGTGATGCAATCTGTGAGGCTTATTTGAGTCAAATTTGGCTATTTTGTTATAACAGGTTTTGAGGATGTTCAAATCTGATTTGCGTAGGTTGCTGAAAGTTTGGCAACAGTAGAGTAGGGTTGATAGGAGGTGGGATCTAGCCATCGATAATCTGGTAAAGTTGGTTAGATAGTGTTTTGCCCTGTAGAGTGCACCAAGTTTTATGTGGACCGTTTTGATTATTAGTGTTGTATGCTTATCAAATTTTAGACAGTTGTCTGTTGTAACACCGAGTAGTTTTGTTCCATTAGAGGAATAGATAGTGAGAGGGTATGGAGTGTTTTAACACTACTACTACTGAAGATCATGAGCTTGGTTTTCCTGGGGTTTAATATGAGATGATGCTCAGACAGGTAGTTCTCCATGTCTTGAAGGACTTTATACATTTTTTCTTATAGTTTTTTAATGGAGGGGGCAGAGCAGATGAGAGAGACATTATCAGCATATTGAATGATGGAAGTGAGTTGTGTTGAGGTACTCAGGTTATTGGTAAATATGATAAAAAGAAGTGTTCTGAGGATGGAGCCTTCGGGTACTCCAACAGTGATGAGTAGAAGGGGGGACAGTTTGTTATCCCATTTGGTGGCTTGCTGCCAGTTAAAGAGATAGCTATGAAACCGAGTAAGAAATGTTGCACTGAGACTGTATGAGGCAAGCTGGTTGAGAAGTAAATAGCAGCAGCAAGTTTTAGAAATTCATTAGGCAGCTGATCAGCTGCAAGAGTGCAGGGCTTTAATTTACTTAGGAGTTTTTTATGTAACTAGCTTGGATTGTCTTAAAACAGAATGAGTTAGTGTTACATTTAGTGGGGATGGGTATAGATAGTGGTGGGTTTGCATTGCTGTTTAGCAAGTAAGTTATAGAGTTAACAAAGTGGGTATTGAATTGAGTAGCTATACACTGTGTTGTGTTGCTGATGGACGGAGGTGGGTAGTAGGTTTTCCTGGGTTTAGGAGGTGGTTTACAGCTTGTCAAAATTTTTGAGGGTTATTTTGGTGGTGTTGCTGACATGTTTGGAAGTATGTTCTTTTGTCTATTTTGATTTGTTTTTAGCTTGATTTCTTAGTTGTGGGTAGGAGGTTAAGTTGTCTTTATTTCTGCTATTATGGTAGAGTCCAGACTCTATCCCTTTGAGTAGAAGTGTTGTCTCTTCTGTTAACCATGTTAGTTTCTTGGATTTAGAGGGAATTTTTCTAATGGGAACTAAATTATTAAGTATTTCAAGGAATGCCTTTTTAAAATACTCTACAGCGAGGTCGAACTGAAGGAATTTCAAAGGTGAACAGTCGTATTGCTGTATCAGTAAATTAAATATAGTGAGGAGAGTTTTTTTGTGTTGTGGATGTATCTGAATGAAATGTTATTAGCTGTGTGAATTTGTTTCCAGAGGAAAAAAGTTGGAGACTGGTCACTAAGGGTGTCTGGAAGGCAACTGGCTCCACAGCCTATATAGGGTTTATTTCTCAGAATCCAGTCTAGTATAGATTGCTTGTTGGAGTGTTTGTCTATGCAAGTGGGATAGGTAGTAGTTGGACAGAAGCTGTATAAGTTTATAAAATTGGTGGGATATTTGGAGGAACAGGTAATCCAGTCTAGGTTAAAATCTCCTAATATTATTGTTTCTTGGGTAAAGTTGGAAGAAGCCCAGCAGAATGTTTTCTATGCATGGTAGGTTGTTAATGGGGGAAGGTAGATAGCAATGATAATTCTAGACTTTTGGGAGTTTATTTCTAGATGTGTAGTTAATATTTCAGAGTTGGGGAGATCTGACGTGCTGGAGTTTAGTTGTACTAATTTGAGAGAGCTTTTACACATGATGGCAGTACCACCACCCTGTTTGGATAACCTATCTAGTCTAAATATGCTATATGCATTGGGAATTATTTCCTCATTTAATGTCATCAAATAATGTTCAGTGATAGGTGACATACATGTTTAAGGTTGGTCTGGCAGGCTCTACAGCAGCAGTAATCCACAGTAGTTAACAGTTTCACAGCAACTCATGCAGCCTGCCCTTCAACAGCATAATGGCGGTGATCTGCATGTCATGGATGGGAGGCCTACTGCAGAGGAGTGGCCACCTTTGGACAATGTTTCTGTCTCTCCCACATGTCCTAGGTATATCATACTGTTCATTTATGCTCCCAGAATACAAAACTGTGTTCCCACATCATTTCATACAACATCCATTTGCTGTCTGGTTATCTGACAGGCATTGTAGACATGCAAGGACCAAAGTACTTATTGCAAAGTTGAACAAGTTTTCTGTGCATCCGCATCCTCACTGCAAAGAATGCCTACAGAGAGTGTGTGTTTGAGGCTGAGAAACCCAAGGGTGTAGTAGCATGATCCTTGCTTTGCTGGAGTTGTACATTGTATGCTATTGTGACCCTGCCTAATAACAGGATTATGGTTCATGCAAGTGCCACATGCCCATCAAAACAGTGTAATCAATCTACCATGTATCCCACACTATCAGGTACTGTTTTACCTTCAGTTGACATCATAATGGTAATAACATGTTACATTTAAGCATCTGTCAGGCCATGAACCTGTCATATTGTGATAGATACACAAGCGGTAATCTATTGCTTTTGGCATTATCATTGACTGTTGAAGAGATGTGGGACAGTATCCTCAACTCTGTTCTCCGACTCCAGACAAACACAGCATGTGAGAGATGTAACTATATTAAAAACCTTGAATCCATGTTCGTTCATACTCTATTCAGTACATATGACAATGAGCGGGCCGCCAATATGCACAATTCACCTCCTACTTCACCCAAACCCACATCACACATAACCACATATGCAGTGGTCCTTACCAGAAACATACCTAAACACCAGACACCTCACAAATACAAATGCAAGCACGCTACATATAATACTGCCTCTGTAGAACACCGTACACATAATAGCTCACACACCACTGTCTCACCAGTTAAACCCTGAAGGCAAAACACAAAATGAAACACATTAGTCATAGGTGAGTACATCATGAGACACATTGTTGCCCCTCTCACTAGCCTATATATGGGAAAGGTCACAGTCAGCTGTCTTTGAGGTGCCAGAATATGCCATATCACACATGTACTCAAGTATGTCAACAATAGGTACTCTCATGACTACATCATAGTTTGTTAGTATATACAGCTTGAGACGTTCCTCTCTGGACCGTATGAAGAGAGACAGGCATGAGATCTCTGAATATGTGTCTCCGGCCTTCAGCTGCATTTTACCTTCACCTAAGATGATGCCTCGATACAAATAGAAAATTATTGAGTTCAATTATTGACTTAGCATCTGGCATCATTCTAAGGGGATCCACTATCTGTCAGCCTGTGATGACATGCTTAACAGACTTCAATGGCTTTCCAGAGATGGTCTTCATCTGTCACCCCAAGATTTCTACTACTGCCAAGGCCCTTGTCACCCCCCCCCCCGAGTGCCCTTTTTAGGTGGTGTCTCAAGGACAAAATTTCCAATGTAAAACCCCATATGCAAGCATCAAGGTTAAGCTGCTAAACACTTGGAGTGTACACTTGAAACTGCACTCACTGGAAGCTGTCCTCACCTTGGAAGACACAGACAATTGTGCAGTGACAAAGACCTGGTTCAAGGCTGTGGACAGGACCACAGCCATACCAGGCTACACTTCCTTCCACATGTTCAGACCTCAAACTGAAAGCTTGCAAACTAATGGAGGCGGTGCATAAATATTCATTAAGGATACATACACATCTAGATTAGTTAAACAATATGATCCCCTGGATACACGTCAGGTGATGTTGACTGTTTGTAGGGAATCTATTCAAGTCACTGCCAGCTACAGGAGCCCCTCCATGAATCAGGACACCCACTCTGTTTATTTGGATCTACTTGAGTCTGTCAAGCTGCATCTGAACATCATGGTTATGGGCGACTTTAACTACCCATTGACTGGGTAGATTACTGATGGTCAAACTCGCTTGCCCAAATGTTATTCGACTTTGTTAACTGCAATGCCCTGGACCAGCTGGTTGACATCACCACAAGGTGAGCCAGCATAATGGTTCAGGTGATTACTAATATAGGGGACCATTGTAGCATCCCAACTGTGAGGTCCTCCATGGTGATATCTAACCACAAATCAGTCTTATTCAAACAAAGTATCACACCTGACACCTCTCTCCTTGCAGCAAATAAATAAAGAACTTCAATAAAGCAGATTATAACCTCATATGAGATGGTATACATAGCTTCATTGCACCTCCCCCTCAGATAAAACTAGCAACTTTGCCGAGCTTTACAGCAATGCTTTATACAAACACCCATATAACTGCACTGACCTGGCTTTACCTGATAGGAGCAAAACAAGCTCCTCATGAAAGAGCAAACCTGGCTGGTGGACAACTGCCAATAACCGGCTTTACAGTAAGAGGAAGACATTGCTTTGTATGAGTAGGAGGGAGGGAGGCACCTAAACAGGAAACATTCCTTCCTCAGCTTAAATAAGCAAATAACAGTTCTTGTGAAGTCCTCCAAAACAAAGTATGGGTTCAAGTTAGCCTCCTCCACAATGGACAATAACAAGGCATTCTATAGTTATATCTGTAACCTACAAGGAAATACTCAGATTTGTGCTTGTAGTTAATGATACCAGTTATACTGAGCTTATAGACATAGCTAACCTGTTGGCCAACAGGGTCTGTGAAAACTTCACTTCCCTGTCCCCACCACATGTAGCCCATGACATCTCTACTACCTGTCCCCTACCTTGTATCTCTAAAGAGCAGGTGGAAATTGTCCCAAGGACAAAGACACAGCATCTATTGGATCTGATAACATCACAGGCTGTGTCCTACATGGGCTCCAACATGAATTAGTGACACCATTGGGAACTCTTTGCAATCATAGTGTAACCACCGGCTTTGTCCCAGTTGACTGGAAAACAGACACATTTTTTCCCCCTTGCACAGAGGTGGTTCATCCACTGACCCTAGGAACTGTACACCTATTAGCCTGACTAGCCATATCTGCAAGGCCATGGTGCAAGTCATCATGGACCTTATCAACACAGATACTGGAAGTCTCCAAACAGTTGACCCTAAATAGTTTGGATTTGTCAAAGGGAGATCATACCTGTTAAACCTGGTGGACTTCTTTGAGACAGTCACCAAGGACCTGGATGAAAGGAAATATGTACATATAGCCTACCTGGACTTAGCCAAGGCATTTGACACTATCCCCAACTCAGGCATCATTGACAAACTCACTCAACTAGGCATCAACCCTTATGTCATTAAAAGGGTCCTTAACTGGATCAGTGATAGAACTCATATAGTCAAAATAGGGGAAGCCATCTCCAGAAGCAGTGCGGTAACCAGTGATGTTCCACATAGTTTAGTCCTAGGTCCTCTACTGTTTGGAATCCAGTTCTCCAAAGTACAAGCACAAAGTAAGTGTCTGTGGCTGACAAGGTTTGCTGATGCCTGCCAACTGGGAGCAGTCATAGAATCTCCAAAATATGTCAGCATCGTACAAGAGGGTCTTACATGAACAAATGATTGTTGCCAAAGTCATGGCATTAAACTAATAAAATAAATATATGTATTATTATTCCTTTCAGTAATAGCGATGTTCCTGCTAAGTACTACATAAATAACAGCACCTTAGGTACATACTCAGGAGTGAGAGCTGGGTGCGCAGGTTGACAGCTACCTTACCTTAGACCAGCATGTCTCCACAGTGGAAAGAGGGGCATTCAATTTTACTCATGTCATAAGTGAGGGCATTGTCTCCAGAAAAAGAAGTTATAACCTCCATGTACTCTTCCCTCATCAGACCAATATTTGATTGCAGTGGCCCTTTTGGTATGTACCTTTCCAAGCACCTGAGGCAACTGAAGAGACCATAAAGGTTTCTCACAAAGGAAATTCAAGTCTTCAGTATTTGTCTTATAGGGATCATCTGAAATCACTGTCACTTTACTGTGTGTCATATAGACTACTCAGAGGTGAACTCTGCCTTGCATATGAGGCAGTCTGTGCCCTGCTTTATTGGAAATGCTGCATATCCATACATCAAATGGTACACGGGTTACTTGTAAAGAACTTATCCTGGTATGTGACATTAATACAACTTGCTGGAGGAGAGATTTGTCTACTAGAATTTAACACACCTTTGGAAGAGACTCCCATGTCATGTCAAACAGAGCACCTCATTGGCTATCTTCAGATGCAATCTGTACGATTGGATGGGTGACCATAATTTAACCATGGAGGTTTCACCTGTATCAAAAAAGAATCAAAAAAGTCCAGCACAAACCAAGTGGATCAAATTGCATTTATTTAATATAAAAGGTGGCTAACCCCATAGCAACAAACCAGTTTTGGCTTTAGATAGCCTTCCTCAGTGTTACTGCTTAAGAACACACACAATTTTTAAATAGTATATGCTAACTTACTGTTGTCCCCCTATTGGTGCATACCAAGTCAATTGTGTTCATTCAGGCCAGGTTTAAAGAGAGCTCCGAACCTTACAATCCAGCCTGACTCTTTTTCATTGAGTTTACTATGCCAACCTGACTTGCACATTCTATTTCCCTGAATCTTATCTATGATAGTAAAATGGAATTTAGCAGTATGATGGGTTAGAATATGTTTATAGTATTTATTTGTAAGCCTTTTATTCCTTATATCACTTAGATGCTCAGTGATCCTAAATCTTAGTGGACGCGACGTTTGTCCAACATAGAAAGCAGAATAAAAGCATCTAGCTAAGTAAAAACAGAGTCACTACTGCAATTACCCATAATATTAATCTTGTATATTTTTGAAGTATTGCTACTGGTAAACTCCTGTGCACAGCACTACAATGTCCACAGGGACTGCTACCTGTCAACCTATCCCCAAATAATGTAGTTTGGTGAAAATCTGTAGTGGAACTTATTTTGTAATGAGTAAGGTATGAGTTGACTGTCCTTCCTATACGATACGAGTATAGACACTTAGGGGGCAGAATATTAGCCAGGTGTTCATTAGTAAAATGTTCCAATGGTTATTAATTATGTCTCGAAATGCATTTGTGTTACGGCCATAGGTTGTAACCAAATGAATATTCTGAGATGTGTTTTTGCTCAATGTATCAAGCTTTAGTCGATATTGTAATAATTCCTCCCGATCAGACCTTGCAGCATGCATGCTAGCACAATGTATGGTCCACATTTGATACCTCCTACTGAGGAATTTATTATGCAGATCCTTTGTACCTGAATTATAAGACTGATTATTGGAGCAAATACGTTTAATTTGCAAAAATTGTGATTTTGGTATATTTTGAATGATATGAGATGGATGGTGACTGGTGGCATGGAGCAATGTATTGAATTGTGGAAATTTTCTAAATGTTTGTTTTCAATGTGTTGTCCAAATCCCTACTTATCAACACATCCAAAAATGTGATCTTGTTCCTATCCCAGTTCAAAGTGTAATGGATACCCCATATATTTTCGTTCAAATAGTCCACAAACTCCAATAAATAATAGTTATCTCCATTCCATACCAACCAGCAATCGTCTAAAATGTGATGCCAGATAACCCTGTGTATATATATATATATATATATATATATATATATATCTATAGCCTGAGATGAAGGTCGGCTTGGAAGATAACTATAACTGGAAATTTCTCTGCCTTTTGGGGGCCATTATTTGGGTTATCCAGTGGCTCAGTTGAATTGATATTGACATGATTATTGTCATTTTAGGGAGTAACTTTGGGTTATGTAGGCAAGTCTTTTGTAGCAATGTTTCTGTTTTGATATACATTGGTTCAATATATTGATAATCCCTTTTTGTATATATATATATATATATGTATATATATATATATATATATATATATATATATATATATATGTATATATATATATATATATATATATATATATATCTGTAGCCTGAGATGAAGGTCGGCTTGGAAAATAATTATAACTGAGTAATTCCCTTAGGGGGCCATTGTTTTGGTCATCCAGTGGATTAATAGGAATTATATTGACATTATTTTTGTCATTCATGAACTTGTCTTGTTGACCATTATATAGGCCAACTCCAACCAGATTATTTGTTATGGAAGTGTCTAGATACAGCACTGTTTAACCAAAAGAATTTCTTTGGAGGTATTTTTCACCCTATTTTAGATACTATATTGAGTTTGGTATTGGTTTCTGACATAGACTGGAACATTTACCTATTCATATTGGCATTTTGTTCTTTTTAGGAGTATAAGGGCCCCAACATGGATCTAATTACATTGTTAGAAGGTCTGTCAGCAGACCGGCATGATGTAGATATTTTTGGCCTAACACCAGCTGGTCAAGAGATATGGGTATTAACAACAAACCCATAAGAGAATCATGCACTTTAATATTTTCTAAACTGACCAAAAGTGTGAAGATGTTAAGATTGCATATTTGGCATTTAAGGCTCTTTAAAGCTTATAAGGTCAAAGATATCACTCCATGTGGGCTCAGAGTAAAAATGCAACCTTTAGTTAGTCAGATTGATGAACAACATACCCAAGCTTGGGCTCAAGCCCAACATCAGGCGTTCATGTTATTTGTGGAATCCCTTAGTATATACCATATATGTGCTACAGACAAGCATATTTTGGAGGTTAAACAACTTTGTGAGGAAGCTAAGGTTTTTGAGGGGGAAACAACTTTCAACACACACTTAAACACCCTAGCTAAAGAGTTATCACAATTGGAACAACATTTAAAAAAGAAAAAAATTGACAAATTTAACAGGGATGTTAATGACTACCAAAAAGGCAAACCATTTAATACACAAATAAATATTCGCTTTCAAGATACCACATAAAGATATATCAAAAAAATAAAAAGACCCAGATCTATTCTTAGAAATAGAACTGAGCTTTCAGAGACAATTTCTGGTGATGATTCATCATCTGTAACTGATATAGATTCTCTACCCACTCAGGAGTCCCCAGTGGCTAAGAGGAAACCAGTCAATGACCCTTTAGGGTCAAAAGACATGGGGGGGTAGAAAGCACAGGGCCAATAAACAACATAGAGCAACTTTTGAAACAGATGTTATCATAAATAACAACAATGTACACAATATTTCATCTCACAATCTTACGGATGATGAAATAAAATTACTCAACAACGGACTTAATTTTGTTCCTGCTTTTTTTGTTAATGAACATGTTTTGGTCAATGATATAAATGACTTTTGTAGAACTTTAAACCTGAAATTGTTCTTTTCAGAGAGTGATCAAACTCAAAGATCTATTGACTTCTGGTTTCATAAGTCTCAATTTATGCCACCTATGGACAAGCATATATCTGTGTTCAGAGAATGTGTTTGTCAAAGATTTACATTTTCATGGTAGGATTGATTCTAATACCAAACAGAATTTAATCAAGGAGGAACAGGTAGCTTTAACAAAATTTAGTAAAAAACATAATTTAGTTATTCTACAGCCGCAGTGGTGCAGCGGTAGTGTTGTTGCCTCACAGCAAGAGGTTCTCCTGTTCAGTTCTCGGCTGCAGTGCGGGGAGTGCCTTCTGTGTGGAGTCTGCATGTCCTCCCCGCAGTTGGGTGGCATTTGAAAGACATGCGTAAATGGGCATGCCTTTGTTGAAGGTTGGACATCGAGCTGGCACCTCGGCGTTTGTGAAAATCTACTGCCAGTCATTAGCAGACAGGAGTTCCGCTGTGGTGACCCCTAACAGGGAAAAGGTGAAAGATAAACAACAACAACTGGCTGACAAGGGATAGGCTGTCGTGATGGATAGGGAGCAATATCTTAGGGAGGCCAAAAAACAGTTATCCAACGGCCTTTTCCACATGCGTATGCATCTGGACCCGACTTTTAAGTTCAAGAAAGAGATAGATCAGTTTTTGCAACTAGCATTTGAGGAAGGAATTATTAAACAGGAAACTAAATATCATCTTACAGTTCCTGATCCTACATCATAATACCTATATTTACTACCAAAAATACGTTAATATCCTAGGGAACCACCAGGTAGACCAATAGTTTCAGGTATGGGATCTTGAACGGAACCATTGTCAGCATTCCTCACAAAGTATTTACAGCCTTTATTATCACAGGTCAGGGGCAGACTTATGGACACCACCCAATTTTTGAAAATTATTGGGTTTATTCAACTTGAACCTAATTGGTTACTTTGCACCCTGGATGTGACAGCCTTTTATACGAACATATCCCACTGGGCAGGTTTAGAAGCCATACAGTATTGGTTATATAAAGCGAACCTTTATCCACCAGGTTTTAATACATTGTTAACCTGCCTTACAGATCATGTTCTAACTAAAAATGTTTTTTATTATTTCCAGAATGAATGTTATTGGCAAGTCAGAGGCACTGCAATGGGAGCATCCTTTGCTCCCATTTATGCAGACCTGTTCATGGGTTACATAGAGAAGCAGTTAATCTGTGATGAGTCCCATAATTTATTTTTGGATAATATGGACATCTGGCATCACATTTTAGACAATTGCTGGTTGGTATGGAAAGGAGATACCTCTTATTTATTGAAGTTTGTGGACTATTTGAATGAAAATAAATGGGGTATCCATTTCACTTTGAACTGGGATAGGAACAAAATCACGTTTTGTTTGTATTGAAAAGTAGGGATTTGGACAACACATTGAAAACAGAAACATTTAGAAAATGTCCACAATTCAATACATTGGTCCATGCCACCAGTCACCATCCACCTCATATCATTCGCAATATACCAAAATCACAATTTTTGTGAATTAAACATATCTGCTCCACTAATCAGGCTTATAATTCAGGTACAAAGAATCTGTGCAATAGATTCCTCAGTAGGGGGTATCAAATGGGGACCATACATAGTGCTAGCATGCATGCTGCAAGGTCTGACCAGGAGGAATTATTACAATATCGACCAAAGCTTGATACATTGAACAAAAACACATCTCAGAATATTTGTTTGGTTACAACCTATGGTCGTAACACAAACGCATTTCGAGACATTATTAATAAATATTGGAAGATTTTACTAGCTAATGAACGCCTGGCTAACATTCTCCCCCCTAAGTGTCTATACTCGTATCATAGAGGAAGGACAGTCAACGCATACCTTACTCATTACAAAAAGAGTTCCACTACAGATTTTCACCAAACAACGTTATTTGGGGATAGGTTGACAGGTAGTGGTCCCTGTGGATATTGTAGTGCTTGTGCACACATGTATAAAACTAAGGAGTTTACCAGTAACAATACTTCAAAAATATACATGATTAACATTATGGGTAATTTTAGTAGTGATTGGTTTATTTACTTAGCTAGTTGCTTTTGTTCCACTTTCTATGTTGGGCAAATGTCATGTCCACTAAGATTTAGGTTCAGTGAGCATTTAAGTGATATAAGGAATAAAAGGCTTACAAATGCTCTCTATAAACATACTCTAGTCTCTAACCCATCATACTGCTAAATTCTATTTTACTATCATAGATAAGATTCAGGGAAATAGAATGTGCAAGTCAGTTTGGCATAGTAAACTCAATGAAAAGGAGTCAGGCTGGATAGTAAGGTTAGGAGCTTTCTTTAAACATGGCCTGAATGAACACAATTGATTTGGTATGCACCAAAAGGTGGACGGCAGCAATTTAGCATATACTATTTAAACATTGTGTGTGTTCTTAAGCAGTAACACTGAGGAAGGGTATCTAAAGCCGAAACTGGTTTGTTGCTATGGGGTTAGCCACCTTTTATATTAAACAAATGCAATTTGATCCACATTGTTTGTGCTGAACTTTTTTGATTCTTCTTGGATTATTGGTCTAGTCCATGCACTTGGCCTCATTTGCATGTTTCTAGGTTTCACCTGCATCCCTCTGGGACAGGGGCAGTAGGAGCTGATCATGTAAATAAGGGTAAGAACTTGGCTAGGATTGTGAGGGCCCTTCGGACATTAGCCTAGTCAATTGCAATGATCCTATGATCCCACGAGCTGATGTAAAAAGCTCTGCCTACCATCCATACACGCCAACTTGAATGCAGAGAAAATAGTACAACCACCTATTTATGTTTACAGAACACTGCACAGCACACACACACACACACACAGTTGGCTGGACTGAGATTAGAACCCCTACTTATCCAGTCTTACACACTACTCACAGAACTTAACACACATGCCATATCTTTGGTCTGACATTACCATCACTGTAGGTACTCTTATGGTAAATTACATCAGCAGGTCTTGTGGAGGATGTGAGTTTGGAAGCCTACATCATCTGCAAGGGCCAAAACATGCAAAACAATGCAAGTTTTGAAGTCAGTGTGGTGTGTGTGTGTGTGTGTGTTTGTGTGTGTGTGTATATATATATATATATATATATATATATATATATATATATATATATATACACACACACACACATATATATATATATATATATACATATACTCATATATATATATATACTTTTATATATATATATATATATATATATATATACATATATATATATACACACACACACACACACACACACACACACACACATGCACACACACACACACACACACACACACACACACACACACACACACACACACACACACACACACACACCAAGTGGGCTGGAGTGAAATTAGAACCCCTTCCTGTCTAGTCTTACACACAACATATCACAGTACTTAACACTTGCCCTTAAGTCTGACAGTAATGTGGCTTTAGTTACTCTTATGGTAGATGACATCAGCAGGCCATATGGGTGACAGGAAATTGGATGCATGCATCATCTCCAAGTGCCAAAAGCTGCAAAACAATACCAGTTCAGAAGTCAGTGTGGTATTCAGTCCTGCTGTTTGGGAAGATATATATTCATATACACACACAGATGTACACCACCAAGCCAACTGGAGTGAGATTAGAACCCTTACCTATTTAGTCTTACACACTACAGATCACGGTACTTAACACACACAACATGGCTTAAATCTGACATCAACATGGCTTTAGGTACTGATATGGTAGATGATATCAGCAGGCCTTGTGGAGGACAGGAGTTTGGAGGCCACCATCAACTGCAAGGTCCAAAAAGTGCAAAACAATACCAGATGTTCTTCATGTTTCACTATTGCAGTCATCACCTGTGGAGTTATCCCTGCTGTAGTAGCCCTCAGCTGGCCCAAATACCAGAGTTAATGTTTTTCTGTGTTGGCTGCTGTTGCTTGCTGGCTGACATCAGGATGTCCGTACTATAAAGGAAGGCAGCCGACATCATTACATCAGTCTTTCTTGCCATTGAGCCCGTAGCAGAAGCAGTTTGCAAGTGTGCCAGTCGGGTGCTACCAGAGTTTCAATTACAGCTGAAAATGACTAAAGCTAAGTACCCCATTGGGGATCCTTTTTCTTGCACTAACCGATGTCCGAAAAAGTTAACAATCGTCTCACCTGTAGAAAGCAAATACCACACAGAGATTCCCATTCCTACTGCAACACTTGTTTAGGCCCAGATCACGGTGTCCCCCTTTGCTGGTTCTGTGCCCTCTTTAACATGAGAACCATCTGTTGTGGAACTCTTATTGTAGCCTAAATGGCATCCAACAGCAAGCTGTAGACATTCCAAAAAAAACATAAGGATAAAGATAGAGACAAACCACAGAAGGCTAAGCCTTTCAATGACTCTACTGCTAAGCAGGTCATCAGTTATCCAAAATTCAGTGAGGCACCTTCACAGCCCCTGATGCCAGATTCAATGTCTTCACAGGCCTCTACTGAGAGTCTTTGGTGTCCGGTATGCTACAGAAATCATCTTTGTCTTCTGAGCCTTTGATTCTCTCTGCCTTGGTTGGGTCTGGAGCCGCAATGCAGGCACCGGCTTTCGAGGAGGTCTTTCACACTACCAAATCTAGAGAAAAACTAACATCTTCTCCTACTACTGTTTCTCTCAGAATGATGGATACTCTTAGACCTAGAGGCAAGGCCACTCCTAGGAAAACTACCTCTAGCCACCATATTACTCCTGCTCCAGCCACCTCAAGCTCATATGCTTAAAATGGTGGATGATCTTATCACTCTTATTCAGGGTTAGTCAGGACACAACATCTAAAAGGAAAAGAGACTTTCTCCTGAAATTCTGAGAGAACAGGATTCTGAGGAGTATGATTATTCAGTTTTTGAAAAGCAACAACTACCTCTGACTGCTTATGAGGATTCAGATGCAGAGTAATCCATTCATTCTGCCTCCGCAGCAGAAGATCCTTTCTTTGGGAAGCCCTTCCCACCCTCAGGGAGCATTTCCACTGGGAATCCCTGGACTTCTTTAAGTCTAAGAAAAGACTAAGAGAGTTTCTAGAGTTTCCCCAGCACACACCTTTGGCCATCCCTCCTATCTTAGAGGTGGTCGATGATGTCTTTCATGAATCCAGCTTATCTCCTGATGCCCTCCCACCTGCTCCCAGAAAACCTGAGAGGTATTACAGAGTACCGGAGTCTCACAAATACCTGTACAGAAATTCTGATGCAGACCTGGAGGTCATTACACAGGGACCTAAAAGAGCTAAGGCTGGTTCTAAAAAGAACCCTATTCCTTCTGACAAGGCTTCCAGAGCTCTGGACAGATAGGGTAAAAAAGTATACACTTCTACAACCTTAGCTATCAGAGCACTCAACTGTCAGTTCCACGTGCTAAAATCTCAACAACACACTTTGGAACTATTAAAACAAAAGATTTCTATCTTTCCTGACTGTGCCAATTCAAAAGAGTTAGCAGATTTACTGCACTCCACTTGTCAAGTGGCTAAACACTCTTTACACTGTGAATATGACACCCTAGAAGCTTAAAACAGGGCAGCAGTGTCAGGATCTGTCATTAGGAGACATGCATGGTTGAAGAAACAACCTGTCCCTGATCATGTCAAATTTAAATTACTTGATGCATCTTTGGATAAGGTCCACTTGTTTGGAGTAAAAGCAGAAGAGGTGCTAAAAAAGTTGGAAGGCAAAACAAAATCCTATGCAGACAGTAAAAGATTTCCTTCAGGTGCAACCTCCTAGGTTCAGCAGGAATTTTCCCTCAAAACCCTGGTCCTTTCCTGCACCTAGCAGACAGGGACTAGGTAAACCCTTCAGGGACAGACCACCCAGACTCCTGTCCCAGGGACAGCAGTGAACCAAATGGTGGACCACTTCAAAGGCAGGGAGTTCGAAGTCATCCCTCTAGGGTATAAACCCTCAATGACTACCTCTCCCCTGTCTGCCCATTTTTCACTCACCAAGTGCTAGGAGGAAGGCTGTCCTTCTGCTTGGAAAATTAGCTTTCTACAACTAAGGACCATTGGATCTTAAAGATCATTTTCAGGGATATAATTTTCCTTCTACTAACTACCTATTCTAGGAGGGTACCCTTACCTCAAAATCACTGGGCAGAGGCATTGAAAGTAGTCCACGCTGTCTTATCCCAAGGGACAGTAGAACCTGTCCCCTCAGATCAATCAGGTAAAGGCATTTATTCCAGACTATTCCTTGTTCCCAGGATAGAGGGCACTTAGTGCCCCACCCTGGATGTACCCATTCTGAACACCTTCCTGGTGGTCCCCAAATCCAAAATGCTAACTTTGCAGCAGCTGCTGCCTATGCTGACAAAAATGCATGGTTAGTTACCCTAGATCTAAAAGATGCCTACCTCCACATCCCCATAAGTGAATCCTGCAGAAATTTCCTTCACTTCAGAGCAGACTCACAACACTTTCAGTTGTCTGTGCTACCCTTTGCCTTATCTGCTGCACCCATGTTTTTTAACAAATGCTTAGCCCGGCCATAGCCTTTGGCAGACAGAAAAATATACAAATTTACCCTTATCTGGATGACTGCCTCATTCGGGCAGATGGCAAAGAATACCTACTCAAGAATCTCCTCTTTGTCAAAACCCTCCTAGCCTCCTTAGGGTACTCCATCAACTAGAAGAAATCAAGGCAAACACCCTCCAGGAAGGCCATTTTCTTGAGAGCACTACTGGACACATCATCCAAAATGGCTTGCCTATCTCCAGAAAAGCAGAGCATCCTGCAACTCTATCCACCAAGCTGGCTTCCAGAAGTCACCTCATTGTGAGGAAGTTCCTTCAAGCCTTGGGGTACATGGCATCTTGCATCCTTCCCATTCCTCTGGCCAGGCTTCACATGAGAAAAATTCAGTGGTACCTAAAGAACCTTTGGTGTCAGCACTCTCAACCTCCAGAGACCTCTCTACCTCTGATCTCCTGTATAAGGACAGAGTTTCTCTGATGGGAAGGGGCCTGTGCCCAGAACAAGGGTCTTTCCTTCAAGCTCTGCTCAACTAGGCAGACCATTACCACAGATGCCTCAGACATAGCTTGGAGTGCTCACCTAGAAGCAGGTGCATCCAAGGTTTTTGTGATGCCCAGCACCTTCCCTTACATATCAGCCAGAAGAAAATGATAGCTGTACAAAAGGTTCTGACATTCTTCAAACCCCATCTCAAGTCAGGGGTTCTCCTTATCAAAACAGACAACACCACAGTAATGTGGTACATTTACAGACAGGGAGGAACCCCATTTTACCCTCTGTGCAGACTAGCCATGAACCTCTGGCTTACAGTTTTTTCCATGGGACTACACCTTATAGCCCAACACCTACCAGGGATCAACAACACCCTGGCAGACCACTTAAGCATAAACTTACTGGACCCCCATGGATGGCAGCTCCACCGAAATATCTTTTTGCAAATCACTGAGGCATGGGGGGACTCCGGAGGTGGATCTCTTTGCATTGCATCCCACCTATCAGCTGGAAATAATTCTGTACCAGGAAGTATCACCATCTAGCATGGAAGGTTGATGTCTTGACCCACCCCTGGAGCACCCCCTTTGTGTATGCATTCCCTCCTCTGCCTCTTATCCCTAAGGTACTGATCAAAATAAGGGAGGAGAGACCAAAGACCATCCTCATTGCTGCAGATTGGCCCAGACAACATTGGTACCCCGTACTGTGCAGCCTGACCTTAAAGCCTCCCAGGCAGCTTCCCCTGATCTCAGACCTCTTATCTTGGGGGGGGGGGGGATGCTGCACACAAACTCTCAAACTATCAGCATGGTTGATACTCTAAAGGAAAACAAAAGGCCCCGGTTAAGCCAACAGGTCCTAGAC
Source organism: Protopterus annectens (assembly GCF_019279795.1). Lineage (NCBI taxonomy): Eukaryota > Metazoa > Chordata > Ceratodontiformes > Protopteridae > Protopterus > Protopterus annectens. The sequence goes on along the minus strand of NC_056741.1, from coordinate 1,875,303,664 downwards.
ATTATCACAAAGGCCAGAATTCCCGGCACCAGAAGATCTTATGCAGGAAAATGGAAAGGATTCTGGTCCTGGAGCCAGTCCAGATGGGGCAATACTTCACAACCTTCAATCCCTCTTATCCTGGACTACCTAGCAGACCTACTTAATTGTGGCCTCTCCTTCACCTCTACTAATATCCACTCCTCAGCCATTTCAACTCATTTTGATACAGAACAGCCCCTGATTTCCCATACTTTTATTAAACAATTCTTTATAGGGGCTTCTCATATCAGACCTCTCAGAAGGCCACCCACTTCAGCCTGAGACCTGAATTATGTTTTGGAAAAACTAACTTTACCTCCCTTTGAACTTGCTGCTTCAGCAGAACTAAGATACATCTCCTGAAAGACTGCTTTTCTCCTAGCTATCACCTCAGCCAGAAGGGTTTTAGAGCTACAGGCACTAATGGACATTGAACCTTATCATCTTCCATGCAGACAGGGTCTCCCTGAAGACCAATCCCTCCTTTATGCCCAAGGTGGCATCTCATGTAAATCTCAACCAGGCCATACATCTACCGACTTTCTTTCCTAATCCTCAAAACAAGAGAGAAAGAAAACTGCACTCACTAGATGTGTACAGACAGCTCAGATACTATTTGGACCATACTAATCCCTTTAGGTAAACAGACCAACTACTTGGCAGCTTTGCCCCAGGGGCACAGGAGAAGCTCATTTCCAAACAATCCATTTCCAAATGGATATCACACTGTATCCATTCCTGTTATAGTTTGTATGGGAACCCCCCCCCCACAAGTCTATTCAAACCCATTCCACTAGGGCAGCCTCCACTTCCACAGGATTCCTCAGAGGAGTTCCCACCAGGGACATCCTCAAAGTTGCCACCTGGACTTCTGTCCATACCTTTACCAAGCATTACCACCGACCTCTATTTTCTAAGGCTAGAGCAGGGTTTGCCTCTGCAGTTCTGCAGGGCATGCTGACCCATGCCTAGGTATCTTACTAATCCTACCACCCCTATCTTCAGCTTTGGGAATCCTCCCACAGGTGATGACTGCAACAGTGAAACATGAAGAACATAGTACAGTTGTGTGCACTTACCATAAATGTAGATGTTCAAGCATATTCACTGTTGCAGTCCTAGTTTCCCAACCTCCTTCCCCCTTATATCTTCATTCTTTAGGGAGACATAAGTTTTTAATGATGGCTTTTAGCCACCAGGACCACTTCACCATATTTACTTGGGCCTCTGACTGGTTATTAGGGCAAGAAAAAACTGATGTAATGACGTCAGTTGCCTTCCTTTATAGCACTGACGTCCTGATGTCAGCCAGCAAGTGACAGCAGCCAACACAGAAAAACATTGACTCTGGTATTCAAGCTGGCTGAGGGTTACCACAGCAGGGATGTCTCCACAGGTGATGACTGCAACAGTGAATACACTCAAACATTTACATTTATGGTAAATAAAAACAACTGTACTTTTTGAAGTCAGTGTAGTATTCACACTTGCTCTGTGGGGAGATACACACACACACACACACACACACACACACATATATATATATATATATATATGTGTGTGTGTGTGTGTGTATATATATATATATATATATATATATATATATATATATATATATATATATATATATACACAAACACAAACACCAAGTGGGCTGGAGTGAGATTAGAACTACATATTTCATGTTGCACACTACAGATCACAGTACTTATTGTACGTACCATAGCTCAAATCTGCTTTATAAATGACTCCAGGTGAAGTAATCCTAGAGAACATAAACAAGCCCTGTGCTGAACAGCTTGGGAGACCTGTGGAGTCACATTGCTTCCTACTGTCATGTGCAGCTAGTAGCCCTACAGTCAGAAAACTGTTTTGTAGCCTAGCTATGTGACAACAGCATCTGCACTGGGCATATGTGTCTGTTGCATTTTGATGGGCAAGCCTGTGGCAAAACTAAATTAGCCCTGTCAATGAGTGTGCACACAACATAATACATTACACAATGTGTTCAGTTGTTGATGTATGTGTAGTGAAATATAGCAGACACAGGGGGCTGTAATAAATGTGGGTGTTGCTGCTGTAGATACAAACATATGGCTTGATAATATATATACATTTTCATATATGATGCCAAACATTTTCAATGCTTCCACATGCTGTCTTAGGGAGACATATTATGACTCACCACTGTCCAGATCATTGCAGCAAGTGCAGGTTTGACTCATAGATGTGTGTGTTTCACACTACATTGTGGTTTGCTGTCAACTGTGGTATCATTTACACATGACATGACAGAAGATCGCCAGAACTCTGAACTTCAGATATTTCAATACTCCTCCAATTGCAACACGTTATTCTACATATTTCTACATTTTTGTAAATGCATTACCTGATGTTCATAGGTTCATAGGTGTGTACTATGATAATGGCCCTGGAGCCTTTACAAGCCTAGCCCATAGAAGCACCTTGGCATTGTGCCGCTTGACGTTAGTTCCCAGTGCCTCTATCAAGTAGAGCCACTGGAGTGATCCCCGGGGTTAACTTTCTATTTCCCATCCAGTCATCAAGGTTTCATTTGAAGAGGGCCAGTGAGGTGCTCTGCTTGACATGTATGGGAAGTCTATTCCAGAGCATGGGCAGTGTCTGGGTTATGAACCAGTCCCTCCAGCATGTTCTGTTGATTGTGGTAATGAGGTTGAGGTCTCTGGAGCATGTGGTGCAGAGGGATTGAGATTTCTTTAGATGTAGCATTTCTATCAGAGCTGGGTCAGACATGGCTTTGTAAGTCAAGCAGAGATCACCTCTTAGTAGACAATATGAGACAGAGAATAGCTGCAGTTTTTTGAGTCTGTCCATGTAGGGTACGTGTTTAAGGCCTAGGATCCTCTCCATGATGTACTTTTGTGGCCTTTCCAGCTGTTGTGTGTTTGTCTAGTGAGGTAAATTCCAAATAGAGCATTATAATCAATGATTGGCCTAATGAGGGAAGAGTACAGCAAGATGACCTCTTTCTTCCTGGATGCAAAACCCTTGGTAATGAGATGTGCCACATAGAAGGACTTTCTGTCCACAGTGGCAATGTGGTGGTTGAAGGAGAGGTTGCTGTCAACCTGTGTCCCCAGATCTCTTATAATTCTTTCAGTGTTCAGTGGGCTCCCATCGATGTGGTAATTAGTTGGAACTGAGTTTTTCCTAAAGGGGATGACAATGCATTTTTGGCATTAAGCATAAAGCCATGGTTTCGACACCAGTCATTGGTCTCAGTGAGGCCTTTCTGTAGGATGTCTACATCACTTGGGGAGTTAATAGTGGCTACCAACTTGCAATCATCTGAGAACTTGATTAGCCAGAGCCCCTCCATGTTGGCCTGGACTTCTTAGAAGTAGATGCCAAACAGGAGACGACCCAGGACCGATCCCTGTGGGACTCCACTCATGACTGGTCAGCAGTCTGACTTGGAGTCCACTACTTTCACACTGTGGGTTCTATCTGTGAGCCAGTTTGCAACCCACAAAGTGATATAGGCGCTGATGCCTAGTTTGGTAAGTTTATCAATAATTCCTGTAGGGAATGGTATCAAACGCCTTGGCCAGATTGAAGTAGACTGTAAGAACTGCCTTGCCCTCATCCACAGCTCTGGTGACTGACAAAGAAATCTTCCAGGTTGAGAAGGCATGATCTACCTTTCACAAAACCAAATTGTGTGGAGATTCCCTATATCCTTGTTAATTAGGTCCATGATGATGCACTCCATAGCCTTACATATCAGACTCATCAGGCTGATGGGGCAATAATTCCCATGGTCTGTATTTGCTCCCCTTTTATGGAGACAGCTGACTGTAGCAGTGTGCCATTTAGTAGGGACAAAGCCTGAGGTGAGGCTGTGATTAAACAGGGCACACAGATGTGGTGCCAGTTCACTTTGTAGGGATATTGTCGGGTCCCATGGATGCTGTATTCTTGGCCTTGGACAATGCAGCTTTAACCTGTGTTGCAGTAATGCTGGGTGCATGACGTTCCTCTATTGTGATTGGTTCTTTGGGGGGGGGTAAAGTTGGCACTGAATATGTCAGCCAGTATGTTGGCAGTATCTGTTGGCTCAGTATAGGAGGTACCATTGTGGGTATTGCCATGGAGATTCTTGATATAAATATAGAAGGCTTTGTGGTTGTTTTTAGTGTCTGCTGCAATTTTGCCTTTGTAGCTGGCTTTAGAGGTTTTGATGAGGGATCTCAACTTTTTTGTTGAGGCTAATAAGGGAGCTTTTCCAGCCTTGAAATTTCACCTTTTTCTGCAACAGTTTATCCCTTCTGTTGTAGAGTTTATTAATGGCAGGGGACCACTAGATTGGCTTCCTTTTTTTGTAGGAGAGCGTCTTTGTTCTGTTGGGTTCTGCTGGGTATGGCTAGTTCCATGCATTTATGTATGCATTTGTACAGTACACTGGTGTATGATTTGGCAGTCATGCATCTATTTTCCATTGACATGGGTCCGATGAAGTTAGCCACCTCTGTTTGTAGGAGCCCAAAGTCAGCTTTGGAGAATTTTTTCATGGTGGTACCTTTGCGGGGAGTGTGGGTGAGGTGTGGATTTCCATGATGATTAGTTTGTTGTTGGATCTAACCAGGGAGGAATTGATTATTGGTGTAGAGCAACAGTTTCCCATGTTAGTAATAACCAGGTCAAGGATGTTGTTTCCTCAAGTGGGGATAAGAATGAGCTGGTCCAAGGCATTGGAATTGATGAATTCTAGGAAGCGTCGGGCCAGTGTATTGGTGCATGAGTAGTTTTCCCAGTTGATGGAGGGGGGGGTAGTTGGATCACCTAGTATGAGAGTATTGGGTAGGATGCTAATAGGTTCCATGGTGCTTAGGAATGTGGAGTGAGAATCTTGGGATGTGGTTGGGGACCTATAGCAGACTACAACCTGATTCACCATCTTACCCAATGTTAGTTGTACCTGAAGTATCTCAGATGCATTATGTTGGGCTACTAGTTTGGAGGTGTGCATATCTTTTATGAATATGGAGACACCACCACCTTTGGAACTTCAGTCCATGTTCTGGGGCAGAAAGGTGTAGAATGAGTTATAGCCTAGTAGCGCAGGGGTGCTTTCTGCTGCTTTAAACCAGGTCTCAGTTACAGTACAAATGTTGATGTTCTCCATTTTGAGGAGTGCTTTGAGCAAGTGCATCTAGAGATTTAGACTTCTAGCATTGAGCAGGATGACCCTGAGATTACATTTATTTATAGCTGTTAGGGTGGTAATTTGATCTTTGGAACATTGCCTAAAAAAGGTACTACAGGGGTGGCAAGAGCCTTGCAGTATCCAGAAACCTAGGGATGACAGATGCAGGCCATCTCTGGCAAAGCATCGAGGTCTGTCAATCAGGTCATCCCAAGCAAACAGATACTGGATCCCCTTAGCATGACATCAGAAACTTAGCCAATTGTTGAAGTCAATTATTTCTGCTTGTACTGCGATATTCTGAGTGACGGTAGGATGCTGCTCAGGGATAGGGTTATACCTGCCTGGGCCACATAATCTGAGAGCTCCTCCATGTCTCTTTTCATGTAGTCCAGGGAGGTCATTCACACCCACATGGACAGTGACAGAGTCATACTTGTATTTGTTGTGGAGTGACCCGAGTGCATGTGTTAAATGTCGGATTCTGGCACCTGATACACAACTGACTGTTACCTTCTCCTTATTCAGTCTAGTAAGTGGGACATCATTGTGCCTCACTATCAAGTCACCTATGATTAGTGTATTGGGCAAGCTGTTTTGCCTAAGAGGCTTAGGTTGAGGGACACACTGTGTAGGTGAGCTGTGTGTCTTGTGGTTTGTGCTGTGTTGTGGTGATCGAGTGCTTTTCTGCCTTGGAGGTCTTTGTTATTTGGGTAGATTTTTATTGAGAGCCTCAGAGAAGGTGGGTGTGTGGTTTGTGTTTTTATGTGAGAGCTGTGATGGTGAGTGTTCTGGAGGGCTATGTGTTAAATGTGGTACGGTGCAGGTGTTGACCTTCTCTTCTTGACCAGCTGTTCCGGTCTTGGCTTGAGAGTGCATGGCTTCCAATTTGCATATATAAATGCATCTCTTACAAGTCTGAGTGTTGAGAGGAAAAGGTTGTCTGTGTACATGAGCCAGTTGCTACACTGCCTCAGAATGCCCAAGTTCACCAGCCAGGTTAATAGGAGAAAGCACAGGAAACTGACCTTTAGACATGCCAGGAGAAATGGTCCTTTTTACTAAGTACTGGAGCTGTTTCGTAATATATTCCTTTTACAGTAAAAATGTCATTCAAGGTATCTGAGTCTGTACAGAGCACTGCGAAACACTTGAGGGGAAACTAATACGTGGACCCTGAAAATTTAAGGATGAAGTATTTAAGAAGATATTCTCAAATTAGAAATATGTAAAGCAGTATTTACTGAAAAATAAAGAATTAACTTGTCAAGTATGATGAAACGAGGGGAGTTGCATGAATGGCTACTACTAACGCTGGTCTCAGCACAGCTTCACTCTGTTGGGATACAATACTCCTTTGCTTCTTCTTTCACCAGAAGCAAAATGTTACCACCAATCCCAAGAAGAGAAGCAGGCTCAGTCTTGTCCCAGATGATGCATGGGTCTGCAGGTTTCTTGCCTTTTTCTGGCAGATGCCTCAAATAGCAACCAGACCAATCAGGTACATTAAGCACCGACACTCACTCTCCAACCAGAAAGAGTCAGGAATCAATGTACTCTGCTCCTACTCTCACCAGGTTCAGAATATAAGCACTGATTCCAAGCTGTCACCTATAAAGCCGTTATTAAGCTTTGTGGTGATCATCAGTCTCCAGAAAATAATGTAATTGCACTGCATCTCTCACCAGGAGAAAACAGAAACACTGATCCCAAGATGACTACTGAGAGACAGAATGTGGGCTCTCCAATAACTGGTGGTCTTGCAATAGATGCTTAAAGGTAAGATGAAGAAAATGGTTTATTCTAAGCACTGCAGTGTACACTAAAGGGGCTAGGTGTGAAAGTAGGTAACTTAAGTTTTACCTGTCTGAAAAGTTAAGTTGTAGTGGAGACACTATTTTTAAAACAGCAAGAGAGATTGAAAGGGGATGGTCACTTTTGTATTCTGGTACTATGGAATACAGTAGGATGGCCAATAAATTTAAATAGTTGAAGGGGAGTGGTTTCACAAAGTAATAATTTAGTGCTTACTTACACCAGCCAGTAAAAGCAGAGAGGAAATAAGATATATGGTCAAATTAACATAAGGGGCAGGCAACTAGAAAGTGGTGTTTAAGAAACATACCAGTTATCGGGTGGGAGGGTGAGAAAAATAATTTTCTATCTGACTCACAAGAGACAGAGCTGTGGTCAAGTTTTAATATGCAGTTAAAAGTAGAATACAAGTAAAACACAGTGTAAAGAAAACAAATCACAGTATACAAAATAGAAAAAGGCAATAAAGTAATACAAAATACAACAAAAAAAGCAAACTAACCTTTCCCTCACAGCAAACTGTAGCAGAGTCTGGGTGAGCCTTTCCAGTAAAGCTTTCCTTCTGGTCCTTCAGCCAACATTATAAGTGTTGTACTGCAGTATTACTCTTCATGATCTGGGTATGTAGGGAAATACAGACACACACACACACACACACACACACGTATATAAATATGTATGTGTGTATGTATATATATATATATATATATATATATATATATATATATATATATATATGGGTCTACCTTGAATAACCGAACCGCCAGTTCACCGACACGCAGAAGACCGAGATGAAACGACCGAAAAGTAAGTTGATCGAAAAGGTGATTTGCCGACAGCCGAAAGACCGACAAGGGAAACGTGTGAGCGCGACTCGGTAAGTGTGTGATAGTGACGGATTTAGGAGCGGTCAGGTAAGTGTGCGATATTGAGGTATTTTGGGTTAGGGTGTGGGAAAGGTGAGTGTGCGGTACTGTCGGAGTTAGGGTTCGGGTAAGGTAAGTGTGTGATAGTGACGGACTGTAGTTTAGGGACGGGTTAAGTGAGTTAGGTTTAGAGTGCGGGTAGGGTGAGTGTGCGATAGTGACGGGCTTTATGTTTTTAGGTGGGTTAAGTGAGTTAGGGTTAGGGTGCAGGTAGGTTAAGTGTGCGATAGTGACAGTCTTTAGGTTTAGGGGTGGGTTAAGTGAGTTAGAGTTAGGGTGCGGTAGTGTCGGACCTTAGGGTTAGGGTTTGGGTTAAGGTTAGTGGATATGTCATTGTGTGTAATGTGTAGTTTACGTTTTTTGTGTCGGTGTAATGGTGTTCGGTTTTGTGAGTTGTCGGTGTTGTGTGTTTTTGGTTATTTGGGGTCGGTGTTTTGTGTGTCGGTGAAGTGTCAGTTCGGTTATTTAAAGTAGACCCATATATATATATATATATATATATATATATATATATATATATATATATATGTGTGTGTGTGTGTGTGTATGTATATATGTATATATACATATATATATATGTATATATATATATATATATATATATATATATTTTTTTTTTTTTTTTAAACGAAATTGCGCGAGGAGCAATAGATTTGCGCTCTGCTTAACTATATGTATGGGCATGTGCAGTGGGATTTTTTTAACTTGTTTGTGCATTGCTAAGCAGCACGTAAATGAGCAGTACATTGCTTACATCAGAGACTTACTGTTCCATAAACTGACTCCTGTCCACACCTAGATGTACTCCAGGCTGGGATTATGATATGATTAGAAGAACTCAAAACTGGATCTACCTATATACTCAGGGCAGTAAATTAATCTACCGTTTCAATCAGTGTGTGCTGTATATAATATTGAATTTTCTACTTATGTCTTCCAAATCTCATTTGCTTAATTTTTGATGTATTTATCAATGTACTATACTCCTGTGCCCAAATGGTCAATTTAGTAGAGTTATTTAGCAGTTGTGCTCCATATATAACACATGTAATCAGTATACCCAATTTCAAGTCATCTTTGTACAGACTGTAGAACAACTCAGATGAAAAGGATAGGTCTAAAGAGAAATCTAAACAAGTTTGGGCCCAGGACAGAGCCCAATGGGACACCCTGACTGTAACCAATAATTTTACTTGTCCAGTTTCTGTATGATACTTGCCATGTCCTATATGCAAGTCATGCAGCTATCCATCTTATCAAGAGTGCATCAGTACCTAGTTGTTCTAATTCATTGATCAGTGTTCTGTGTATGGCCCTGTAAAATCTATATAAATTACATCACACCACAATTTTTTATTCATAGTTGTTATATTGTTATAGAACATCATGTTGCAGGTGGTACAAGGTCTATTTTCAGCATATGCAGGATGATATATGGTTTCAAGTTCCAACCTTTACAATTCTGATAATCACTTATCCAATATTACCTAGGGCTTTTTAAATAGGTCTTAGATATGCGGTGCAGATGCAATGTGTAACTGATATGTGAAATAGGTAAGTACTAGTATTAGCACACACAGAGTCACAGTCTGTAAAACAATACTTATTTCTCCTTAACCTTAACCTGCCAAATATATAGATATCTTAGGATTAGAGCCCTGAACACCATCACACAAGCTAACTGCCTTAGTCCTGTGAGTCACAGAGACTGCTTCACAGACATGGGATCATTCATCACACCATCACCTGCATTAATATGCATTTTGCTATTCTCAGTTACCTAGCACATAATAAGTAAATTCAAATTGTACATTACAGTACTGATGCTATATGGTATACTAACTGTGTGAAATGATCCTACACCATAGATGATTTATTGTTATGGTACTTGCAAGAGCACACTGCTGTTATAGGTGGGTGAACAAAAGCCCATGTTCTGCTAGGACACAGACTAGTTAGACTATAACTTAACTTCGCTTTCTAACATGTCCCTTGCATGAAGTACCAGTAATTTGTTGCAGTACGATTGCATGAATATTCCATGCATGAGGCCTGCCGAATACAAATGGTAACATCTGAGTGGAATGGGTGTCTGTAGTCCCTTGTGGATGTAATTTCTGTCCAAATAGCCCAGTATAGTTGCCTGCATAATGTACCCGGTCCATAACTACAATGCCATTACATAAAAATCCACTATACTACTGTATAGGTTATGGACTTATCTTGTAAGTGCATCAGTTGACACAACTGTAGTTAAGGGCTGACTCTGTCTGATGCAAGCAGTACACAGCTAAAACATAGAAAGGCACAGGATGTGTGACTTGGCTGGCATCAATTTTAATATCTGTATGTTAGTAGGAGTAGGATGTTTATCCCTAGGTTGTCAGTGAATGTGCTATGCACTGTCACTTAGCCAAAGCCAGGGTGTACTGAGCATGCCTTCATCTGCCTACAGGGACATCAGCAGGGGGTTCCTCCTCAGAGTCCTCCTATGGATGTGGCTGTGATGACCTAGGCACTACTGTGAATCCCTTCCCTTTGCTGATCTTACTGTAGCTGTTTCTGCAGGATCAGATTGTGTAGCATAGCACATACTGTGAATATCTGTGAACATGTGGCTGGAGTATACTGCAGGGCTGCACCAGATATATCAAAACACAGGAACCATGACTTCAGAATCCCAAACACATGCTCTATGATGTTCCTAGTTTGTGCATGTGCCTCATTATAGCATTCTTCCATGGTTTGTGTGCATTTCTGCTGGATGTCATCATCCACGGTTCCAAGGCCTAGCCTGCATCCCCCAGTAAATGGTCATGTGGGATGTCCCCATTAGCAAACATTCTGTACAGCTGTGATATGTGCCAGATATGGGGGTCATGATAACTGCCAGAGTTGCCAGCACACACATTCATGGTAATCCCCTGTGCATTGCAGAATACTTGACAGTTGATAGGAGTGATATAATTTGCGGTTAACATAGATTCTACCCTACTCATCAGGTGGTGTCTTGATATGTACATGAGTGCAATCTATGTCACCCAGTACTTCAGGGTAACAAGCTACATGGCAGAAGTGTTGCATATTGGTGGTCCTCACCTCAGGGTCAAGGGGAAAAGATATGTACTCACTGGCATGTGGGAACATAGTATCCAGAATTTGGTGGAGTATCCTGGATGCAAATGCCTGTGACACCTCCATCATGTCTCCAGTTGGTCTTTGAAAAGTACCTGTAGCTAGTATCCTAAGGGCTGCACATATTTTAGTTTCTACTGGGATGGGTTCCCCTCTGTTAGCTCCAACTCTGAGTTGAGGCCAACAGAGTTCATTAAGTTCTTGTAATATGTCCCTGTCCACCCTGTACCACTCTACAATCTCCAGCTCATTTAACTCCTGGAAAGTATCCCTGGGCCTGAACACTCTTCTACATTTTGCTTAGGCATATTGTCAGCAACACCAGCAGCACTGACTTCAGCATCTAGCACATACAGATGTAGAATAACTGCAGCAGCTCCTAGCGTTATTTCATTTAAAATTTCTATGTCTCTACAACAGTGGTTAAGAGTATTGAGAGAAAATCAGAATGTAGGGTGCATGCATACTTTATACAGCTCTGCTGTAGGTCCACCACCTGGGATTGGCTAATTATGATGTGGTTCACCTGCCTAGGATGTCATTGACGTGATTTAAAGGCCTCACAGTAAGACGTTGCTCCATTCGATTCTCAGTTAGAACATCTTCTGTGTGGCAACATGCGTGAATGGGCGTTCCTTCGTGGAAGGTTGTGCGTCAGGCCCGGCAAGTCGGCATGTAAAAATCTACTGCCAGTCATTAGCGGACCAGAGTTCCACTGTAGTGACCCCTAACCGAAAAACTGAAAGACCCAACATTTCATTGAACAATGCTGCGCTATGCATAGTGTTGCTCAACATAGCTTATACAAAAGTATATGTTAGTAATTGGATATGTCCGGTTTTAATTGATAGATGCATATGTCATCACGGTCATGTGGGTAGTCTGTTTGCATGAACATGCTAAGCTATGCAGCACGCTGCACAAACATGCATCTGAGCACTAAAAATCCTAAATGTAACAGGACACATACCCCCGATGTCATCCACACACACAGTGGAAATATCAACACCGTGTAGGAGCTTACACAGAGTGGATATCTGGACATGGTTGCTCCTTTTACTGATTCAACAAAGGAACCTCATTACATATTCATGCTGACAGCCTGGAAGCTACACAGTTCTTAACCGTGTAAGCTGGGTAACAGCACAAATGCTATTTTGCAATTTTTTAATTTTTTTTTCCTGTTAAGCATGTTTGTGCAATGAGGCGCATAGCACAAACGTGAAAAATTATTAAAAAAAATATTAATTTTACATATTCCTTCCCTTTATCAGACATCCACAGTGTATGTTTAGCACATTTATGTATGTGATATAACATTTCCAGGGAAATTTTATCATTATTTGTGGACTTTTACATCCTTTTCTGTCCGTGTCGACTCCTGCACCTGAAAATTTTCAGTGTACACCACGAACACGGACATGGAGTCTACACGGATGCCTTTCAGGTTGTTGGATGACTTCACCTGGCTAATATGCATAATATTCACCTGCTTATGCAGAAATTAGCATTGCACAGAAGTTTCCCTCTTTACCCATGCATGCATGCTGCTATGCAACATTTATTGAATCAAAAAAGTTCAGGCACAAGTACACATCGTGACGCAATACAGACACAAAAAATCATGTAGGCTTTACTGAACTCCCCGTTTCATTTATTTTGAAGTCTTTAATATTTATTTTAGATCATATATAGTTAACTAGTGGTTCTGTAGTTAAAGCAACTAACAAAGGGGAAACAGGACATCCTTGTTTCCTTTTGCTATATTAAAGGGTCTAGATAGAAAGGAACCTATCTTAACAAAACATTCTGAATTACTATAAAGTGTTTTAATTAGTGTTGTAAAACTAGAGGAAAAGTAATATTAATTTAATAGACCAGTTCACTGAATCAAAAGCTTTATCATGGTCTAGATTTATTATTGATAATTCTTTTTTTTATTTGCTATATCACTTAATGAAAAATCTCTTATAATATCATCTTTTACTCTTCTGTTTATTATAAAGCCAGCTTGATCTTCATTTATTTATCTCAGGAGTATATGGTTTAGCCTTTTTACTAGTATAGATAAGAACATTTTGTACACTACATTCAAAAGTGAGATAGGGTGATAAGAAACACATAATACAGGATCTTTATCTGATTTAAAAAAAATAGGTTTAATTATAGTGCATCTCCAAGAGGGAGGAGTATTAGCAGAGCTTATGACTTCTTCAAAGACTTTCAGTGAGGTTTTTAAAATATTGTCAGGTAGCAGTTTATACAATTCTGGGATGATGCCATCTAATCCTGGGGCCTTGTTGGTTTTGTGACCAACTGCGGGATAGGCAGCAGTGTTCTCAGGGTTTATGGGGGTTTGAAATTTTGACAGGTTCTCACTTAATAGCAAGAAGTTAGCCTTAGAATAGTTCCTGAATATTCCAGGTTTAGCTGGGGGTCCAGCTTTTACTTTTACTTCAAAAGAGACCATTTTGTGGTCTGACCTTGCCAGGGAAGGCATTACAGTAGGAGGTGTGCAGCATTCTCCCATTTTAGTGAGGACCAGAACCAGTATGGTTACACCCCTGGTCGGTGTATTAAATACCTGGTCCAGGGAGTTTGTGTTTACAAAATCCAGGAATCTCTGTGCATGTGCATTTGGTGTCATGTAGGATTCCCAGTTAATAGTGTGGTAATTAAAGTCACCCATGAATATGGTATTGGGTTCGATGGTTAGTGTTTCTAATAAGTTTAAATACATGGTATGGGTTTCCTCGGTCATGGAGGGGGGACCTATAGCTTGCAAGGAAGTGGTATTGGATTTTTGCCTACGTGTGATTTGAGTATGGAGCAGCTCAAGTGCATTGTCCTATTTTACCAGCCTTGAAGTATATTTATTTTTGATGTAAATAGAGACACCTCCACGTTTAGTCCCTGCCTGTGAAGTAACTGGCCTAAATGTGTGGAAGGCATTTTAACCTTACACTGTTGGTGTGCTCTCCGTGGCTTTAAACCACGTCTCAGTAACCAGACATCGGTATTCTCTATGCTAAAGAGAGCTTCTAGGGAGTGGAGTTTTTTGTTTAGACTCCTAACATTGAGCAGTAATACCTTTAGATTTTATTTGTTTTGATTTGCTATGTCGGAAGTACTTTTAGTTTGGCATTACATAAAAAAGGCACTATGGGGAAGACAATGTTTTAGCTAATATTCGAAACCTAGATAGGAGAGGTACAGACCATCCTTGGCAAAGCATTGTGGTCTGTTGACTATCTCCTTCCATGCTGACAGATATTGCACCCCCTTAGAATGACACCAGAAACTAAGCTAGTTATTAAAGTCGATCATCTTTTGTTCGTATTGTGGCATCATCCTTGGAGAAGTTAAAATGCTGCTCAATGCTAGGCTCATGCCAGCTTGAGACACATATTCCAAGAGCTCCATGATTTTTCACTTCATATAGTCTAGGGCAGTACGTCTCAAGTCATTTACTCCCACATGAACTATGACTGAGTCATATTGGTAATTGTGGTCCAGTGACCTGAGTACGTGTGTAATGTGGCAGATCCTAGCCCCTGATAAGCAACTGACTGTGACTTTCTCCTTAATTAGCCTGGCGAGAGGGACATCAGTGTGTCTCACAATGGAGTCTCCAATGACTAGAATGTTGGATTGTGTGGTGGCATGCCTTATGGGCTTAGAGGTACAGGCTCCAAGAGATGTAGCTCTATGTGTTGATGTGGGTTTTGTTTTGAAAAAGTGCATTTGGGGCTGCTGAGCATATTTGTTATTTGTACTTCATCTAGGAGGTCTTTGGGATTTAGGAAGGTTACATTTAATTGCCTCAGCAAATGTGGGTCGATATGTCTACTTTGAATTGTGCTTGTTATTCATTACTTTCGTAAAACAAGATTCCCCTAATTCTAGGACATTTAAATGTCATATCTATAAAATAACTAATAACTATATACACAGTGTATTACATTGACGATTATAAATTATTACTGAACTATTATTTATGGTATGCGGGATAACCTTTTATTTAAGCAATCCTGTATATTGTGTATAAAAACTTACTGCTCATGTTAATGTTATCAAGCATACGAATATAAAGTATCTAAAATAAGTGTTATTTTTATCACTAACAATGTTAACCAGGTTTACTAGAATTAAACTCTAAACATTTAATCAATTATAAGTAGCTATATCTCGTATGTATGTTGTCAATAGGTTAAAATATTATTTATTTTTATGCAAGCTGTACTATCAGGGGATTTCAGCTTTATGTGTGCACTCTCCCTTCATCTCCACACTATCATACAGAACTGTACATTTTTCTCCACAGTGCTATGTGGCAACATACATATATGTATCTAAACCTCACCTTCTCTATACAGTCACAATCGAATGCAAGTATGCAAGCATAAACAAACACACACACATCTAGTAGTTCTCATGACATTCTGAGGTGTCTGTTATAAAACTGAAATGTTTTTAAAAAAACAAAACATGTTATATTTGTTATTTTCATTTAAAGAATGTACTTACAGCTTATACTTTAATATCTTATAAAAAAAGAAGTCATACAGCAGCTTATTTTTTGCAGCTGTTTTAAAACTCAGTGCATCATCATCATCATCATCATCATCATAAGCCCCCTTTTTCCCATTTTGTACATGGGGTCAGTTTCTTGTGTTAACTGTTGCCATCTCTCTCTGTTTAGTGCCACACTCCTGCCTTCAACACTCATGCCAGACTGTCACAGATCTTCTTTCACACAACCCATCCTCCTCTTTGCTGGATGTCCTCATTTCTTTTTACCTTCTTCCTGTCTGTCCCAAATTTTCTTCACCAGATTGTCTTCTGCTTTTCTGCACGTGTCTGAGCCACCATAATCTGTTCTCTGATATTTTCTGCAATTGGAGCTATTGTGGCTTCTGCTCTACTGTCCTCTTTTCTTTGTCTGTCCTGCAGTGTGCATGCTACCACCCTTCTCAGCCCCTAATTTCCATCACCTCTAGCTTTTTCATGTGCTCTGCCTTTACTGCCCAGGTTTCTGTACCATACAGTAGTACTGGTTGCACCACTGTCTTGTACACCTTACTTTTCCGCTTATTTGGCATTCTTCTGTCATAGACTATACCTGAGACTCTATGCCATTTGGCTGTAGCCCCTCTGATGCTAGCTTTGACCTCTTTATTCAGACTTTCCTTCTCCTCAACCACCCCTTCCAGATACTTTAAGCTGTTTACTTGTTCCACTATTTTCCTTCTCTCACAATTGTCAGCTTCTCCTGATTTCACCAATTTGCTGCCATAACCACTGTCTTATCTGTGCTTAGTTTCATCCCATGTGCCTTCAGTTTTGCATTCCATTCCCCTATCTTTTGCTAAAGCTCTTGCTCAGAGTCTGCATGCAGTACATCATCTGCATACAGTAACTTTGTTGATCTGTCCCCTTCTAACCTGTTTGCTAATGTATTCCATCACCAGTGTGAACAGCAGTGGGCTCAGAGCTGAACCCTGGTGTACACCCACTCCCACCGGGAACCCCTCTGTGAGGCCGAGCACTGTTCACACTTAAGTCATTGGGTCCTTGTACGTAGTCTGCACTAATTCTACTGGTTGGGAGGTTGGTGTAATCGTTAAGGTACTTACCTTATAGACACAAGGTGCAGGGTTTGATTCTCACATGGGGCAATTGGCTAGGCTTAAAATGGCACACAAGGGCAGTTAGCCTAGTACTTACCTATGAACCAGTGTTTCTTGGACTTTGAATCACAACAGTACTGCCCAGATCAGTTTTCCTGGGACCTTGTCACATGCTTTCTCCAGGTCTAGGAATGACCAGTTGGACTCTTTCCTCATCTCTAGCTTCTTCACAACTATCTGTCTCACTGCAAACATCAGGTGAGTTGTGTTGCATTGTGATCTGAATCTGAGTTGCTTATCTCCCATCTTACATTCTACTACTCTGCATATCCATTTATCAATCTCCCTCTCCAGAAATTTCATGCAGTGTGATAGGAGTTTGAGGCCTTTGTACTGCCCACAGTTATAGATGTCCCCTTTGTTCTTGTACACTGGTATGAGTATGCTTATTCTTCAGTCATCTGGATACACCTTTCTCTCCACACTGCTATGAGTACCCTCAAGAGCCATTTCTTCCCTACTTCACCCAGTATCTTTATCATATCTGCTGTGATCACATCTGAGCCTGCTGCTTTCCCTGACTTCATCTTTCTTAGTGTTATTCTTACTTCTTCTATGGTGGGTTCGTCTTCTTTTCTCATCATAGTTTGTTTCTGGGGCAGTACAATTTCTGTGGAGAGTTCTTCATTCATAAGCTGTTGGAAATACTCCTTTCATCTTCTTTTGATGTCCTGTGGACTAGTGAGCAGGTTGTTGCTGATGTCCCTTATGAAGGGTGTCTAACTATCTTCTTTATCTTTCTGCCTTTGTCTTACAACCTGATATAGTTTCTTTGTACCACCTACCGAGTCACTTTCCAGAAGTTTGTAGAGTGCTTCCGATGCCCTATTCTTTGCTATTGCAACTCCTTTCTTAGCCAATCAGTATTCCTTCCTAGCATGGTCGGTCTTTTCTATCTCCCATTTTTTCCTGCACTCTTTTCTTTTGGTAACTTTTTCAACCTCTGCATTCCACAGCCAGCTTTCTTATGTACCTTATTTCCATACCTGGCTCAGCCAATCCGTTCTGTAGTCCTAACACATGCTGTTGTGAGGCATTACAATTATTCTTCAACTCCACCTATTTCCTCTTCTTCTTGGGATGCTAGAGCCCTGAAAAATTCTTTGAACTTTTGTACTTTCTCTCCAGTCAACTTCCAGGTCTTCATCCTGGTCTCTCTTAACTTTAGGGCCTTCTCTGACCACTGACTGTGGCAACTGTGGGCCAAATGTTTCACTGTGGATGACTTTGTAATCATATATTCTACCCCAGTGCCTTTTCCTTACTAAGAGGAAGTCTACCTGACTTGCTCGTTGGCCACTCTTGTATGTGATCCTGTGACTCTCTCTCTTTCTGAACCATGTGTTGGCTATTATCAAGCCATTCTCCACCCAGAAGTCTAGAATGGCTTCCCTTTCTTTATTCCTGTTGCCCCACCCATGAGGACCAAGGTAGTCCTCATAGCCTGTCTCTCTGTCTCATTGTGTGCATTAAAGGCATCCATTATTAACACCATCTAGTAGGACCTTGCACCTGCTGTCTGAATGCACTCTCTGCCCTATCATTACACTGGAATCTGATTGCTGTGAGTCTGTCATTAATTCTGATGATATCCCTCACTGCCTTGTGAAGCCTCTCTCTCACCAAAATTCCCACACCATTTCTAGCATGTCTCCCCTCCTGTGTAGTAGACTCTGGAATCCCAAACCAAGTGACTTTGCTGCACTGCCCTTCCATCTTGTCTCTTGGATACATAGAATGTCCAGCTTCCTCCATATCATCACGTCATCCACTTCCAAACTGCATACTGTCAGTGAACCTATATTAAGTGTAGCAATTCTCAGTTCTTGTTTGGCAGGTTGATTGGTTTTACATCCAATTTTCACTCAACAGAGATATCCCGGGTAACCCAGGCTGGGCAACTTGACACCAGCTAACCAGTAGTTTGTTGATGCAAGGTGCTGCACTTTATAATGGCTGCCACAGTGCACAGTCTATGATCCATGTTTTCCTATCTTGTGGACACTCCACACCACAATAGATGCCCAAGGTGGTTGGTCTGTACAACTTATAGGGCACCATGTAGAGTCTGTGCTGCTGACCACAGCTCCATTTATTGGTGAGTTTTGAGATGGAAAAACTCAACACGTTTTTGGAGGAACCCCACAGAGACAAGATGCAAACTCCAAGCAGGCATTAGTCAGGATCAAACCTTATTCTTTGTGCATGGGAGACAAAGACCTTAACCAGTATGCTAACTGGTTTCTTGTTAAAGCTCAGCAAAGTTATTATTTAAAATGAGGGCGTGGAAACTCTATGTATTCACAAATACATAAAACGTTCTTTAACTTAAAATGTATGCTGACCTTGTTAATGAAGCTTTCACATTATCCCTTTAGAGCTCTAACATTATATTGTTTATAAAGGTTGCTTTTGAGTAACCCACCTTCAGAGATCTTTTCCCGTGTGTATCGTGTTTTCTTTTCCCCCAATCTTGCAGTTCCTATCACAGGTTTCCTTATAAAAATAAAAATTAAAAAGTATGTTTTACCTTACAGAATCCTTTCTAAATTCTATGATTAATGTAAAGAAGTCTTCAAAACCTTCCAATAATGTCTGATCTGATGTTGTCAGTCTTCACGTAATCCTTGACTGTGGGCTAGGTTCTGAGCCTCAGAACCGACTCATCCATTTAATTCAGCTCACTCCTTAAAAACTCTCGATCTAAGCTTTACCCATAATGCTACTCTCAAAATTACCTCAGATCTCATTTGCTGCTTTGTGTGTCAGACACATATGAACACTCTTGAGCTTTGGCTTATAGTTAAAGTAAGTTATTTTTCTTAAAATATTCTCTCTTCTTTTATAAGTCTCCATTTTACTTCTAGTATCCATTTTCTCTACCTGCTCCTCTCATTATCTGTAATTTTGTGTGTGTGTGTGTGTGTGTGTGTGTGTGTGTGTGTGTGTGTGTGTGTGTGTGTGTGTGTGTGTGTGTGTGTGTGAGATTGTGTTAGTTTTTCATTATGGCTGACAAGTCTGAATCTCCAGCCAAGTCATCTATGGGCACCTCGTGGTTTAAAAGGTGCCAGAAATTTGAGAAGAAAATGCCCAACTTGAACGGGGATGTCTGTTGTGTATATTGCCTAGCTAAAGTTCACTTGCAAGAGAACTGTTCAGTTTGATATGTTTTTTCTACTAGGACACTGACCGAATGGAAAAACAAACTTATTCTTAAAGGACTGCTGAAAAGTAATTTTGAAGAGACCATTTCTGGGTCCAAAATGGAAGCCAGTTCATCATCCTTCTCCTCCTCTTCTAAGAAATGACCTTCGTTAGTTCCTAGCACTTCAGAAGCATCTAAAAAGGTTTCTAAAGAGGCTTTGGTGTTGAAGAGTTCCACAGCACCGAATGGTAAAAAGGATTCCACACTTACCAAGACTTTGGAGTCAGCTTCAAGTGCCTTGGCATCCAGAGACATGTTGATACCAGAGCAATCAGAGCTTATTTTTGTTCCAAGATCCAGATATTCTCCTTCTATTGACTCTTTCAAGGATAGACCACCAAGCCCCTTTGTATATCCAAGACCCCCTGGGTCTCCGACTGCTTCAAGTTCAATCCATTAAGTCTCTCTGAAGCTGACATTATGAGACTGTTGGATCAGCTCCTGATGGTGAGGGGATTGTCTTCGTTTTCTAGCCAAGTTGGCACCAGAATTGGCCCTACTATGACACCATCTGTTCTTCCTCCTCTAACTATTCCCAGCATCGACTGTCTCAGTTCCAGTAACAACTTCTTCTCCAGAACTGAGAGTTGCTTTGAGCTCCTCCAGGCTTTCGGCAACAGAGGCCTCCCAGGGTCGAGAATCCCTGGCCGGTTCCAAGGTGCATGGATCGACTTCTTTAATTTTGGAGCCATCCATGACCCTTGGTGCTTCAGCCTTCATAGGATTGATGCAGGCTTCAGTTTTGGGGGTTGGCTCCTCAGTGTGGGGTAGGACCTTGGTTCCAAAGGAATCTATTTTGGTTCCAGGCTCCCATCCCTATATGGGGGGGTTGGCTTTCTGAGTCATGGAGAAGGCCTTGTCCATTGAGGGCTCACAGTTCTGCTATCCCTGTTGGGCCAGACATCTTTATCTCCATGATCTGAGCTTCTGTCAATCTGTTACCCAGGACAGGGGACACAAAAGACCCAGGAAAGACCCTCTTTGGTGGTTTTGTCTTCGAACACTTCCCCAGAACATCTCCCAGAGGAAGTATCTGTGAAGAAGAAGTGCAAGAGGAAACACTTAGACTGCCTGGAGGAGTCCTTGACCGAAGATACCAAATTTAATGAAGGGGCAGGTTCACCCAGGTCACACTCTGATGATGTTTCCTTCGGGGACATCCTTGAGATCCTGAAACAGAGGGGTGGCTGGTCTTCCTTCCAACCTTCTTTGAAGGAGTCAGTATACCTGGAGGCTTTTCATGTCCAACTCTTCTACCTCTTGGGTCTCTCCACCCGCTGACGAGCTTATTAAACTGATCTCTCAGCAGGTGCGGAAGAGCCTGACTCCATCAAATTGATTCCCAAGAGACCTAACTGGATCCTTTCTGCCCCCAAAGAAGAGCAATATTGGTCCAAAGGCATACCTGTGGATGCCATGCTGATAGTGACAGCCACTAAAAAGGAACTTGCTGAGGAAAGTCCAACTATCCATCCTGCTAACAAGGAGTCTAGGACTATGGATAGATTTGGGAAGCACGTTTATCCTTCATCAACCTTCGCTCTCAGATCCTTGAACTGCATAGTGCACTTTACAAGGCTACAGAGGGTTCTGATCAAAGAGCTCTCGGATACCCGCTCAGGAGTGGTAGCTGAAGGGGTATGAGACAAAGTTAGTTCTCAGCTTGCCACCCTTGAAGCAGTTTCTAACTTGAGCAGCGGGTTCAGACATAGCCATTAGAAGACACTCCTGGATGTGCTTGTGTTACTTTGCAGAGCCATTTAAAGTGTCATTCGTCAATGCCCCATTTGACAGATCATCCCTTTTTGGTCCCAAGGTAAAAGACACTCTGGCCAGATGTGAGAAAGATGGGAAGACTCTTTCTGCTGAAGGCATACATTTCTCCACTCCTCAACAGCTTTACTCTAGGAATCAGAGAAGTGGGTGACTATGGTTTAAAAAAACCCAAGGGCCTTTCCAGGATTCACGTGAGAATGACTTTCCCAGGGCAGAGGGGGGAAGCAATGGAAGATGCTGCCCTAGGGGCAGAAGTGGCCTGAATAATCAGGGGTCCAGAGATTCTGTCTCTGGTACTTTGTGCCAGCACCCCTGAAGGGAGACCCAATTGCTTTCCTCTGGAGGCAGTTAGGAGATGGTTATCCCTGCACCAACCTGCCTGACAACTGATAACTTTGAACAAATGGGTGCAGGAAATCATATACAGAGGTTACAAAATTCCACTTTCTAAGTCCAAACCCCAAAGAAGACTCCCAGATGTTCCACCCAATCACAGGGAAGCAGCAGTCATAGAAATCAAAAAAATGCTCCACAAAAGAGTCATCCAAATGTCCCACCAGACCAAATAGGATCTGGGTTTTAGTCAAGGTTCTTTGTAGTGCCCAGAAAAGCAGGGGACTAGAGACCCATTTTGGATCTCAGCCAGTTCAACAAGGCAGTTCAGCAAACCAAATTTTGGATGGTCTTGGTACAGTCTATACTTCCATTTATGGAAAAGGATGATTGGATGTGCTCAATAGTACCACATAAAAATGGACAAACACTCTGGGAGGTTCCTGCACTCCTGGCTGGGAGCCAGTCATTTCCAATTCATGGCACTGCCCTTTGGACTCACCTCAGCCCCCAGGGTGTTCACCAAATGCATGGCAGTGGTAGTAGCTCATCTCAGACTGCAAGGATTTTGAATTTTTCCATATCACGACAGCTAGCCCCTCACCACTACCACCAGGCATCAAATAGAATGGGCAAGAGATTACACTCTGTGTCTCTGTGCATTTCTGGGCATCACAATAAATGACAAAAAGTCAAATTTACAACCCTCGCAACAACTAGAATTCATTGGAGCCCTTTTGGACTCACTTACAGGAATTGCTTCACTTTCATTGGAAAGACTACAAAGAATCAGATCTCAAGTCAGCCAAATTATCCAGAGCACAAGTGTTGCAGCCAAATTAGTCCTCCAAGCATTAGGCTTGATGGCGGCCTCAATCATGCTTGTTCCCTTAGCAAGATTTCAAATGCGAATCTTACAATGGTTACTAGCCTTCCAGTGGTCTCTGATAGACCAGCCAATGTCTCACCACATCTTTATTATCAATCGCTGCAAACAGGATCTTTCATGGTGGCTCCACTTCAAAAAGATTCTTTTGGGTCGACCATTCATCCTTCCGCAACCCCAAGCCATACTGACCACAGACATGTCTCAGATATGGTGGGGACATTATCTGGGAAAGACAGTCCAAGGCACATGGTACCAACCAGAGGTGAACTTGGATAGCATTGTTCTAGAGATGAGGGTAGTGCTATTAGTATAAGCATTTCAGGATGCCCTTCCTCTAGCAACAGTAGCAATTCAGATGGACAACATGTCAGTAGTCTGGTATATCAACAAACAAGGGAGAGCTAAATCTTACCCTTTATGTCGAGAAGCCCTCAGAGTTTGGCAATGAGCGAGTTCTTCTAACCGCTTTCTCACAGCAGTGCATATTCTGAGGAGCTCCAATGAGATAATGGACAAACTGAGCAGAATCATTCTCATGCTTCACGAGTGGTCTCTCAATACTATAATGGTGAAAGAGATTTTTTGTCAGTGGAGCCAACCTTGTTGCTATCTTTTTGTGTCCCCTCTAAACAACAAGTGCAGCAGTTACTTTTCCCTAATCCTGGATGCTCCACGATTGGCCCCCCAGTCTCCTCTATGCCTTTCCCCCAACTCCTTTGATATCTCAGTTTCTAAAGAAAGCCAAGAGATTGGAGAATTTAATAATCTTCATTGCCACCTTTTGGCCTCAACAAGTTTGGTTTCCCTTCTTTTGGCCTCATCTTCTTTGGAAACCATGGATACAGGACCCAGTTCCAGATCTGCTGTCTCATCTGGAGGGCATGCTTCATCCGAGCCTCCATTATCTCAAGCTCATGGCACAGCTTTTCCTATTCCCATGATTGCCAGGCACCCTTCCCTTTCATCTCTGGTTCACCAAATCATTGTGGCCCATCACAAACCTTCAACTAGTAAACTGCATCAAGGTAAATGGAAAAAACTTGCAAGTTAGACTCTAATGAATGACTTTGATCTTTATACGACCCCTGTTCATAAGGTTTTGGATTTTTTGGCTAACCTTTATCAATCTGGTTTCTCTACCTCAACAATTAAATTCCATCTAGTGGCAATCTCGAATTTCCATATGGGATTTGATAGGTAATCCCTTATGTCAAACAAACTTTGTAAAAAGGGGGCCCTAATGTTAAGATCACCATTTAAAGAAAAAATTCCTTTGTGGGATCTAACACTAGTTCTTCAGTCCCTTACTTTGTCTCCTTTTGAACCATCATCTACTTGTAACTTAAAGTTTCTGACTTGGAAAACTTTATTTTTAGTGGGTAATACATCTGCTAGAAGAGTGTTTGAACTTCAGGCCTTGTCCTGCAAACTACCTTACATAATATTTCACAAAGACAGAATCTCCCTTATGACTAACCATCCTTTTTACTGAAAGTGGTCTCAGACTGTAATATCAGTCAGAAACTTCAACTACCAATCTTTTTCCCCAATTTTTCTAATAAAGGGGAGTATGCCCTTCATTTATTAGAGGTCCACAGACAGCTACACTTCTATCTCCACAGGACAAAAGATTTCAGAAAATTGGACCGTTTGTTGCCTTTTCCTCACTTACTTTAGGTAACCCAGTTTCTAAGGTTACTTTGGCGATATGGCTCAAAGATTGTATCACATTTATCTGTCAATCAAAAGGGCTTCTCCTTTCACACCCAGTAAAAGTCCAGTCAACTAGAGTGGTGGCATATTCTGCAGTTTTTCATGCCAGAGCTTCTTTAGATGATATTTATGCAGCTGCCACTTGGTCTTCTCCACATACTTTTATCGGGTCTATATTATAAACTCAAATGCTTACCTTATCGAATCCCTAAACATCAACCCATCCACATCAAACCGCATAAACACCGAACGCCCTAAACCATGAAATTCAAAACATCGAACTATCATACTTGTCCCACCCCACCGCCCGCTACATACTACCTACACAAACAAACTAAATAAATCACATACATACACTAAAACCCTACTTCTAACCCTAAACTAAACCGTACACTAAATCTTACATATACCACCATGTATGCACTTAACCCGCACCCTAACCCTAAGGTCCATAACTATCATACACTTACCTTAAAAAGCTAAACCCAAACAAATTAAATAATCCACACCCATACACTTAACAAAACTCTACACGAAATCTAACATACATTACCATCTATGCACTTGCCTTAACCCGCACCCTAACCCTAACAAGAAAAATAAAGTTGAAGCAGACCACTACAATAAAATCAACGATTTATTAGTAAGAGATGAGCGCTTTCGCATGCACAAAGAGCACGCTTCTTCAGATCTAATATACAGACATGTAAAACTTCCTTATATACAAAAAAGGGGAGTATGTTCCCTACACTCTTTATATGCAATCATCCAATTAATCAAACAATTAAAAATGCAAATCACACATCCATCCCAAAAAACAGCTCTAACAATTTAAACAAGCTGATAAAGACACTGTTATTAAACATATATCAAGGTAACAAGATGTGGAGCAAAAATGTATATATATATATATATATATACATATAAAAAATATAAAATATACAACTACTCAATTGGGTATTTTCATCATCCTAAGATGTTAAAAAGGTATATATAGCTCACTAACATCCAATACCAGCCTGGAGACACTTGAGCTCTGAAAACACTTCCATAAAAACATAAACTACTAGTAAAGAGGCTGTCAAAAAATGAAGAAATATGCCAAAATGAGGAAAGTAAAAAATGTATATATATTTTACATATGTATCACCCTAAAAGCCAAATCCTATGTTTGGGAGCAACCTCTCCTACAACCACCACGTTGCCACTACGGTCACAAAGTCCTTCTACGTGGCACATCCTATTAGTAAGGGTCTTGCATCCCTGAAGAAATCATCATCTCTCTCTACTCTGTAATCACAGTTGAAAGCCCTCCAGGTGTAACATCTCTAAGCCACTGGGGACCTGAATGCTTCGGACCCCACTTCGGAGCCCCCCCCCCCCACTTGTGTGAGCAAGAAATACTCTCACTATTAAATTCTCTAACCATCCTGTGTTACCACTATCATGCCTTCAAGGAAGATCTAATACTAACATAAGAATTGAGTCCTGGGGGATAGTGTGCCTTCAGTCTCAAAATCCATCCTAACTATGTTTTCTAACTCATTAAAATTATCCCCCTTCCTCTTATTGGGAGATTTTTTCTGCAACACTTTAAAACCAAAAGTGTGTCCAGGATATTCCAAAATGTGCTTAACCAGAGCATTCTTGATATCAGACTTTTTTATATCATAGATATGATCATATATCCTGTCCTTCAAACGTCTGGTAGTCATGCCAATATAAAAAGCTTGGCATAGTTCACAATTTGCCAAGTATATGATATTCTTATCTTCACAATTGGCTGTATGTCTAGGCTTAAATATATATTCTAAACTAGGATGTATAAACTCCTGTTGACAAGAAATCCAAGTGCACATATTGCACTTGCCACAAGGGTATGTACCCAATCTCTTCATAGTTCTATGTATATTGTCTGTAGACCTCTTAAAATGCTCAACACACAATATCCTTTTTAAATTTTTGCTATTCCTATATATAAAAGTGGGTTCATAACCTACTACATTTCTTATATCATTATCCATATTCAGGAAATGCCAGTTCCTAGAGACGATGCCTGTGATATGTTTAATATCACTTGTAAACCTGGTGTAGAAGCTAATTTTATGAGCATCAAAGCCACTACGATATTGTTTGTGGAATCTTGGATAAACTAACCCTAAGGTCTGTAACTATCTCACACTTACCGTATGGAGCTATACCGCAGAAGGCCAACCATGACGATTCGATGTTTCCAGTTTCGCTCTTCTGGACATTCGATGTTTTCGCTGTTCAATAAGAATGGGTCGACGTTTAGGGATTCGATAAGGTAAGCGTTTGACTTTACAATATAGACCCATTTTATCATTCATTACAAATTGGATCAAGTCTCTGGGGGATGAACATCATTCGGTTCAATGGCACTTAGGAATATTTTCCATGAGACTTCCCAAGATTCAGGTAGCTAGAGACTCTGTCCAGCAGTCAAGGATTATGTGAAGATTGACAACATCAGATAAAGAAGTTATGTCTTACCATAACGTTCCATCTGTGTTGTCGATCTTCACTAATCCTTGACATTCCTCCTTCCTCCAGCCTGAGACTTTTAGTGTATTGAATTTTTTTTCCAGGACTG
Source organism: Protopterus annectens (assembly GCF_019279795.1). Lineage (NCBI taxonomy): Eukaryota > Metazoa > Chordata > Ceratodontiformes > Protopteridae > Protopterus > Protopterus annectens. Next base: position 1,875,276,359 of record NC_056741.1, on the reverse strand, counting down.
GTTTCCTATTAGGGACACATATCTGGTCTCTTGTTATTATTATTATTATTACTATTATCATCATCATTATTATTATTATTATTATTGAGTGCTGTCTGACACTATTTTGGGCAAACTCGATCTGAGGTAATTTTGAGAGGAGCACTATGGGTAAAGCCTAGCTCAAGAGTTTGGAAGGCGTGAGCTGAAATAAATGGCAGAGTCAGTTCTGAAGCTTGGAACCGATCCCACAGTCAAGGATTAGTGAAGATCAACAACAAAGACAGAATATTATGGTAAAACATAACTTCTTTTTTTAATGTTCCATTCAAAAGTTCCCTTCATTTCCTCTTTCTGGAGGGGTTAAAGGTCTTGTAACACTTCCTTTCTCACAAGCTGTTCAAAATGAATCCAGGATGCTGTGCATACCTCTCAATGTGGGAACATCAGAAATCTGGACAAAGGCCTATGAAAAGTAGGTACAACTGGCCAAAAAATCTGGATGCTGATTAACATAAACTTTGCATACATAATTAGTAACCCCGCGTACTCCAGTGGAATTGTGGTATACCAACATTCAAATGCAAATTGAAGAGCAGACAAAATATTAAACAGAAACCCCCGAATTTTCAAAAGCTTGCACGGCGTGCATGATTAGTGATAGATGAAATATTGCCAATATGGAGGCCGAGTGAGCCACGTACGTGCGCATCTGATGTGCGCGAGCGCTGTAGCACTAGTGCTGCAGTCTCCAGCCCCCATATGCAAGTCACCTCATTTGCAGGTGAAAACCATGCAAATGAAGTAAAATTACCATCCAGGAAGCAGGAATCAGGGGATGCAGGACTAGCATAATATGCAGAAATGTACTCGGTTAGTAACCGAGTATGGTACCGCAAACTCCAAAACAGAGCTATGACAGCTCCAAATAAAGGCTGCATATCAGTGAGGAAGCATGCCAATGGCCAAGTAGAAGGCCAATGGCATTGCAAAATATTTAAAAAATAACAAAAAAATTCTATTTTTCTTCAGCGATCTCGCCTGTTTAAGCATAGGGCAGCGGCATGCAAATGGGATCGGGAAGAAAATAATAAAATAATCCTAAAATAAGCATTCTAACTAAAAGCAGTAGTCTGCCATGGAAGTCAATGGCAGGCAGAAAACAACCTGGCCAGTGAGTAAAGGTTGCTAAGGGGGGAGGCTCAGTGTGGGACATGTAACTATGCATTAGCAGGCAATCCTATGCAAATGAGGTGAAGGATAGTGAATCCCAGTTTTTTCCAGGGTGTGAGGCAGGTCCCAAAAGTGTAAGAGTGTAAATAGCTGGGTGCAAGACTAGGATATAGGTGACATCATAGAGGTGTGTGTCAGGCATACTGTAGGTGGATTGGAGCCCTGTGGCTCGGGATTGCTCCTAGCTTAGCACAGCTAAGCTATGAGTGTGTCTAAACCTGCCTAGCACCCTTTACAAACTGTAAGCAGGTGTGCGTGCCATGCACCGGGTATTACAGGAAGAAAAAAGAAGTTAAACCAGGAAGTGCACATTTGAACAGGGAGGCAATGGGAAGGGAAAACAGCAGTAGGAAGGTAATCAAGGAGAACTAGCTGAGTTGACAGGTGAAATGTATCAGAATCAGCTAATTACACAGGCAGCAGATCAGCTCAGCCCAGAACACTACTATAAACTAAGCAAACACCTAACCTCTGTTTTTTCCACACTCTACACCACTGGTGTATACAAGCAGGAAATTTTTAACAAACAAACCTACAAAATGAGAAGGGCTGCAGCATGCAACATAGAACAACATGTGCAAGAGGCTGAGGGTAGTGAGGATGTGAATTCTGCCGAACAACCCACAGTGAGGAAGCAGAGAAAAGTGTACAGACCCAGGGTAACCTACCAGGGGCTACATGTGCTGGAGATAGTGGAGCACTATAGGATGGACAGAGACCTCCTACAGCAAATTGTTGAGCTGTGCCAGCCACACCTGACACATCAAACTGGCCGAGGGAAACCTATCCCAGTGGATACCAAGGTATGTGTAGGCCTAGGTATACTAGCCACAGGTACCTCCCAAAGCACAACTGGAGATATCATAGGGATCTCACAGGCATCAGCATCCAGAGTATTCCACCAGTTCCTGGATGCCATGTCAGCACATGTCAGTGAGCACGTATATTTCCTCAAAACACGTGAGGTGCTGACCAGCAATATGCATCTCTTCCACCAAATAGTAGAATACCCTGATGTAGTTGGTGCTATAGACTGCACACACTTATACATCAAAACACCACCCAGTGAGCAGGGTAGGACCTACATCAACCATAGGGGCATCCCTCCATCAACTGCCAGGTTGTATGTGATGCCCAGGGCATTATAATGAATGCGTGTGCTGGCTGCCTGGAAGCTATGATGATTCACACATATGGCACCTGATGCAGCTGTACCATAGATTTGCCAATGTGGACGTCCTCTACGGTCACCTAGTGGGGGATGCTGGGTACCCACTGGAGCTCTGGCTGATGATACCCATCAGAAATGCACACACACCTGAACAACACCACCATAATGAGGCACAGGCCAGACATATAATAGAGTGTGTGCTTGGGATGCTCAGGTCACAGTTCCAGTGTCTGGACACATCTGATGGAGCCTTACAGCATTCACCAGCTACATGTACCCAAATTGTTATGGTATGTGTTATGCTACAGAATATGATCCTGCAGAAACAGCTGCAGCAGGAACAGCATGGGGCAGGGCCACACAGTCCCCCACCAATGCCAAGACCTGTACAGACACAGAGTGACTCGGACGAGGAAGAACCTGAGCCTGCCCCAGTAGGCAGAAGGAGGCATGCCCAGTATGCCCTGGCCTTGGCAAAGAGGCAACACATAGCATATGCACTGACACAGTAGGGACCCAGGGAATGACACCTCTCTCTGACTCGCACAGATAGTAAAAGGGGTGCCAAACATGACACTACCTGTGCTCAACCATGTGTAGGGAGTGTACTATGTGCATCTGACATAGGCAGCCCTCCAGCACCATCCTCAAGTCTGGCAACCCACAAGGTAAGTCAGTCAACCTACTATTTTCCAAATGGAGTAGAATGTGTTGTTACCTGCAGCTATGGTATGGATTTGAGCATGCAAGGGAATTGGGTGGCCGAATGTTAAAGCAGCAGACAGTAGACACCCATAGTGGCACCATGACATCTGTAACACATACTGGAGTCACAATAGTAGCCAGTACTACACAGAGTGACAAAACCCACTGCAGGAAATGGGCTGAGTGACATGTGTGTCCATAAGACCCACACATGCCAGTCAGGAAGGTTCACATACCCAACAACATTCTCAGCCAGCGGGACAGGTGTAGACAAACACAAACAAATGCTGTACTGTGGTCTCTGAATGAGCCCTATGGGTAAACCCTCCCCCAGGCCTACACAGACAGACTACAGCAGGCCAGGCAGTTGGATGTAAGTTGTGAAGGCTAGGAAGTCAGAAACTAATATGTAGGTAATCAAAGCTAAGATCTGTAGTACACTGTTATGCCTCTAGCCAGCATGATAGGTAAGACTACAGACTGAAATAGAGTACCTGACATACCAGTACAGTCCTAGCAAATGTGTACAAGTGTCAGGTGTGCCCCCCATCCAACGTACACTTATAGTAACAGTCAGGTGTGCCCCCCCCACTCCTGTGTAGAAATATAGAAACAGTCAGGTGTCCCCCCCGCTATGCAGAAATGTAGCAACAGTCAATGCCAAATGACTGATGGATACCCTGCAGACACAGCATTCTACCTGTCGGTGTACAACACAAAGGTCAGCACCGCAGTACAAACTACCTGGACTTGATCCACACATGCAATACAGATGACCATACTGGGCATGCTCACACACTTAGAGGAATGAAGACAATGTCAGTCAACAACATACTGGAAGGTCATACTGGGCATGCTCACACACTTGAAGGCCATGTCTGCAAACACCAGTGGATCAGACATATCCGGCGGTCACAGTTCTTAGTGCAGACACATGTCAGTATGCACCACTCCTGCCTTGTACACACAGTTGATAGGAATGCAGACATATATGTAAGGACAACACACTATAATAAGCCAAAAGTAGACAGACATAGATGTGTGGAAGAGGGTGACCGTGATAAGGAGCCATCTAAGCCTGTCCCACCTAGCACACAGCCAAAGGGCCCCAAACACATGAGGTGCAGCTGTCACTCACTGCAGATACTAGCCACCAGTATCTGTCAGCATGACAGACTATATGGTGCACGTGCCAGCTATACAACATGAGTGCACAGGGAAGTAGTCATCTAGAAGCTGTATACACGTACCTGTGACATATGACCCCATGTGTGTCCGCATGTGGCATGTCAACCCCTACATGAATGGGTTATGGCCCATGCACACACTGCCCTCCCCATAGCAGTATTATGACAAGTCTGCTGAAGTCATCCAATCTGAAATACACCTTTGGGAGAGCTGTAGCTCAGTAATTTCCATGGCGTGTCCCATAACTGCATAGTGATAAGCTAGTTAGGCAGTAGTTCTAACCCCAGAATTTGCAATTGTGTGAGTGTGTGTTTGAAATACACCTCTGGGAAGATTATAGCCTAGTAATCTTCCATAGTGCATCCTGTAGCTGTGTACTGCTGTGGTAGGTGTTCTAACTCCAGACTTGCCAAGTGTGAATGTGTGTGGCTGGCTGAGTAGAGAGCAATGCTTTTTAGGCTACTCACACTCCGTACAAATCATATACTCATCTTTGGAAAGGCTGCTGATGTCACTCACCTAGAAATACGCCTCTAGGAAGATAATAGCCCAGTAATCTCCGTAGTGCTTTCTGTAACTGCGTACTGCTGTAGTGTGATAAAATAGTTAGGTAAGTGTGTGTGTGTGTGTGTGTGTGTGTGTGTGTGTGTGTGTGTGTGTGTGTGTGTGTGTGTGTGTGTGTGTGTCTGACTGAGTAAAGAGCAATGCTTTTAAGGCTACTCACACTACGTACAAATCATATACTCAACTTTGGCAAGGCTGCTGATGTCACTCACCTAGAAATACACCTCTGGGAAGATTATATCCCAGTGATCTCTGGATCGTGTCCTGTAACTGTGTACTGTTGTAGTGTGTTGAAGTAGATAGGTAGGTGTTTTAACTCCAGACTTGCCAACTGTGTTTTTGTGTGTGTTTGAATCTGTGTGTCCGTGTGTCTCTGTCTGTCTTTGACTGAGTAGAAAACAATGCTTTTTAGGGTACACATTCTCCTTAGAATTCATATACTCTTTGACAAAGCTGCTGATGTCACCCACCTAGAAATACACCTCTGGGAAGGTTGTAGCTCAGTAATCTCTGTAGGGCTTCCTGTAACTGCTTACTACAGTTGTGTGATTTAGAACTGTGTTAGGGTTCCATCTCCAGCCATAGCAATTCTGGATGTTTTGTGTGTGCTTCAATGTCTGTGTATGGAGCAATGCAGTATAGGCTACTCACTTGCAGTACATTTCAAATGTCCTACTTTGGCAATCCTGCTGATGTCATTCATTGTGAAATACACCTTTGGGGAATAAGTGCTTCAGTAATGTCCATGGCGCATACTGTAACTGTGTAGTGCTGTAGTGTAGTAAACTAGTTAGGTAGGGGTTCTACTCCCAGACATGACAGGTGTGTGTGTAACTTGTATCATGTGTAGAGGTTGTTGTGTGTGTGTGACACCTGTGGGCAATGTGGAGGAGTTTTTTTTTATTTCTTTTATGGTGGCCCTACTATATATCACAATGTCAACCATACAGGGATAACAGATGTAAATTAGCTGAGAGGCTGAGGTGCAAAGCCATACCCATACATGTGATATCAAGGCCAGCCAATCACAGTTAGCAACCCCACTGTGCCTTTACATGTGATTCACAACATTCATACCATGCCTGACAGCATGCCCTGTATGGACAGATGACACTGACATCAGGGAATGCTGTTAGCATGCTATCAATGTAAGTGAAGGGTAAATCTGCTGCCCATTACCAGTTCCTGCCACAGGTGGGAAAGACTGGCACATCTGATGATAATCTGTGTTTACAACATGGCCCAGACACCCCAGGTACAGTAGCACATGTCACTGTACATGCATGTGGGAGGTGTGCACATCCCAGACACTATCCATGTCATGGACTAAGGAACACTTACATTGCAAGTGATGCACAGCATTGGCCACACACAATAGTCACCCAGGTGACTGGATGGGGGATGCAATACACACCTGTGTGGGAAAATGCAGAAACTACAGTCCTGAGCCACAATGCAGACCATTGTCATGTGACCTGATGCCAAGGTATATCCATTGCCTACCCTTATACAGTCTGCTGGCACAGTTGACCACCACACACCCATGCAGACATGCACCCATGCATGTCAGAACTGGCACCCTGTGTGTTTGTGTGTGTGTTGTATGGTGCATATGTCCACATCCACACTCACTACAACTCCCCCATGGCATACTGAAGCATGCTGACTGATGTCTGACACCTCCTCATACTCCTTGCCCATATGACCTCCATATGACCCATGCTTTGCATGTGATACCTGCACCTTGATGTGTTGTGGCAATCCCACTAGTGATAAATTGCACCCCTGGCCCTGCCAAGTGTGTCACTGTGTGTGCGTCCTTCTGTGAGTGTGCCTGTGTTGATGCTGGCACCTGTTCATGCAGACAGGCATGTGTACGTCACCGACCGAATATCTACCATATCCCTGTTGCAAATGTCACTCACCATCACATATATGTTCTGAGTGCTCCACAGCAGGTAACCCATGCGGCGCATCCAATAACTGCATTGAACTGTGATAGCACTACATAGTTGTTGGGGGTTTGATACCCTGTGCTGGTAGTTGTGTGACAAAAACATGCTTCAGTTTTACTTTCCCACCCCTCCCTGACATGTATTTGCCTCTGTCTGCCTGTCCCACCTCCTCTCTGGTGGATGTGGAGGACCACACCTGCTTTGCTTAGGGAGCAGCTTGTGTATTTTAAGTGATGCTCATGATCAGCTGATGGCCTCTGCACTTTTTGCAGCCCTCCCCTAGCTGATTGAATGTGGAACAGCTGTGGTAACATTCCCATAGCCAAATGCATGGAAACACACTCCAATACCTAGGAACATCATAGTGGTGTTAGCCCTTTTCAGTCACTGTGAGCAAGAACTAGATCTGGTGTTTGGCAAACAGCATCTCAGATGGATTGGGGATTTACCTCTACCAACATACACTGTGGAAAGAGGGCAACAAACAGGAGGGATAGGTGTCTGACCTGACTACAGACTGTAAGTGCTGCTATACTGCATTTGGAGTAATGTTGGTTTAACAGTGTTTGTCTGGATATGCCTGTCATACATGTTGCAATACCTACCATGTCAGTTCCATGTATATAAGGAATCCCCATCTGCAGGGTAATCTGCAAACTGGGCAGTGTTGTGTGTTTGGTTTCATGTGGTAGCCATAGTGCATCTATCTGTGGAATGCAGAAGGTAGTGTGAGGATTGCAGTCTGTAGATGGTGAAGGTTGTGACAGTTACTGACTTCATATCCCTCATAGGACATATGTTGCAACAAACCCCATTACAATGGTAAATATATGAGGTTATCACAGCAGCATGTCTATACTGGCCCTGTGTATGTGCTGTCAGCCACACCTCTGTCAACCTTTGTACATATGTCATGCATGAAGTGGTGCATATGTGCTGTACACCATAAATAGTGTCATCATATCTGATAACAAGCCAGTGATATATCAGATTGCTACACATGTCATGTACAGTAGAGGTTATATTTCATGACATAACCAGGGCATTCTGTGGATGTTTGTACAGTACTGAGGTCTGTGTAGTGATGGTGAATGCCGGTAGTGTGTGTATTGTTAATATGTACATTAGCCTGTGTACAGACTGTGGTAGATGGCATTGTTCTAGCTCCCCTTCTATCTGATGTTAAATGCTGCCCCACTGTATGGTACCATTTTGCCATACAGGTTTGTAGGGCCATACACACACACATCCCATACCACAGACAGCCATCAGACCATTCTGTGAATGGCACATATGAGGATGGTGTAGAACAGATAGTCCATAAACTGTAATATGCTAGTGAACCATATGGAGCTGTTGCTGTGTTCACATTGGTTGGGGTTATGCACTGTCACACAGGTGTATCTTACCCTGTGCTGTGACATGGCTGTTGAGCCTGTTATATATACAGGTACATGTGCATTCCCCCATACGAGATGTAGGCCAGTGTTGAGCCAGTCTGCCTATAGCCTGCACAGTGCATTGTTATATGCTTAGCAGCCTAGTGTACTTATCCAGTGAGATCATCTCCAGATAGTGCAGTGGGATGCTGTACAGATGTATGTCAATATCTAGTGGGTAGTATGTGTCCATGGCACCCCTGTATAAGCAGTCATTACGTGTCAGGCCAGACAGGAGTGTGTGAATCAAAAAACCTATGGTGACAAATGTATACCAGTTGTTATGTGTTATACCCATCTACATGGCTGTCTACATCCATATTGTCAGACCTGGTACACATGTTGTACACTAAGGGATTATATGTATACCTCTGAACTGTACAGGGTGTGTCCAAAGTTCCACATATTGGCCAATATCTCTGATGCACTCCACAGGGGCATTACATGCTAGCGGTGGCACTTTACAATGCTTTCCTTAGGATGTCTGAAGGTAGCCAATGGCACACGTTATAAGCAGATGTCACCTTCCACACACACCATATCTGTGAAGACAATCCCAATGACAGTAGCAGTAGTCTATTAATATACCTGCTATACATACCGGACATCCCCTTGCACTACGACTTTGGGACTATAGGGGGCTGGGATAAGGCTACACTCCATGTCCATGACATATGGTGGAAATATATGTACATATACTTATCCAGATAGCCATAAATATATATATATATATATATATATATATATATATAAAATTACACATGTGTACTACTTCCGATTACCACTGTCATGGCAACCACCCCCTATAAATCCCTACAGCATGTGGGCATGGTCCCTTTACATTTCCTGTGTGATGGACATCCTTCCTTTGTGTGGACATCAAGTGTTATAGGCAGCAGGCTGCAAAAACTTTTGCAGGAGGACCTGCACACTGAGAGTGGCCACATATTTGTAGGAGGATCAGGAACTGCAGACATACTGTGAGTAGAGTTGTGTTATGCTTTGTATAGTACTGGTGTTACACGGTGTGTGTGTGTGCGTGCATACTAGTCTACCTTGGAATGCAGTCTGTCTGCATAGCTCACTACTGTGAGACTATCCTCTTGCTGGACAGAGGTATGCCTATCATGTGATGTCCGTCCACCACACAGGTCCTGTGTCAGATATTACACTGGCAGTGTGTGTGTTGCATGCTATCAGTACCTGTCTACATCCATTTCTGTTTCTAACCTCAATTCCCTTACTAAGGGTATGTTGCAGACTATCCTGTAACACCTGCACCTTGCTTAGTGTATGGCAACAGTGTTCCACATATGTGCCTGTGTGCCAGCCTCTGTCCTCCATCTACAAACCAAGCTGTGCACATATGTCATGCTGTTGGGGGTTGTTTTGTAGTGGGCTGTGAGTATATCAAACTGCCATTGCTGTCATTAGTCCACTGCTGTTATATCCCCCAGATATACAGTGGGGCTGCTGCCATATATGTGTGGGCATCACCTACACAATACATGTGTGCCCTTATGCACTGCAGAGGCCAGTGTATGTAACAGTGGTATATGGGCCTCTATTATCGAGTCTAGGTGGGGAGCACCATAAATGACCTAGGCTGTTACAAAATGTGGGGGTATCAGGGGTGAGCTGCCACAAGGTATCTGGCTGTACAGTACTGTATACTTCACCTATATTGACATTACTTACATGAATTGGCGTACTGCAAGTCTACTGCCTCCTGCCATACAGACTGTTCTGTTTGTTGGTGTGCTCGTGATGGTTTCAGTTATGTCTTGTTATGTACCAGTTACACCCTTTGATCACAAAACGTCTTTACCTTCTACTGAGTTTGTACAGAGTGTAGATAGACGCTGCTGAACTACACCTGCAGTACATACTGTTGATTGTTTGGTATCCTGTGGCCCAGTCTGTCTTTTGTACAGTCTGAAGGGCTTGGCCTGGACAGCAACAGTTGTGAACCTTTCCAGACTACTGTATTAGTGTAACTGTTTTACAGTTGCAGTACTCTGTTTATATGGTTGTCAGTATCTGAGCAGCTATATGACATGGCATATAGAAATGTTATTGTACACAATTAAGGGATTCCCATTTCTGCAAACCTGTGTGGTGTCTTTACCATGACCTTTCTATGGGTATATGTTGCAGACAATGATTGACATTTGTATGGGTGGCCCATACATTGTCCAGTTGATCAGGTGTTAACTGTAGGCATAGTGGCTGGTCCATATTGTGTGCACAGTCTACATATGTATCTTACTGTACATATATCTGTGTGTGTATGTGTAGTCACATGCGTATATATATATATATATATATATATATATATATATATATATATATATATATATATATGTTTTATATATATATATATGTATATCTGTATCTGCATATCTGTGTCTGTGTATCTGTATCCTGGGGATGTTGATGGCTTCAACATATTACATGCCCTATGGGAGAAGCAGACTGTCCTTGGCAGTGTATTGCAGGGCTCACATTTTTGGCTGTGGGGGATGCCTATTCGTACAAGACATATAGTGTGTGGGGCCTCCCAACTCCATTAACGGTGCATGTGGACATATGTGTATTTGTTAATATGCCATTGCTATCTACAGACGTATGGCCATATATAACTATATAGATTTATATATCTGCTAACATATATATATATATATATATATATATATATATATATATATATATATAAAACTATGTCCGTATATACCTACATAGATATATATCTGCGTACACATATGTAACTTGCTGTATATATGTAGACATATAGATGTAGACACATATATGTGTCAATTTAGGCATATAGGTTCATAGGTTCATAGGTTCATAGGTTTATACTAGGCTATCTGCCCTAAGGCATTTATAAGCCTAGCCCAAATTTTTGTGGCTTACGCCACCCCTTATATGAAAAAATACTGTGCCCATTAGTTTGTTGTGCCTCTGTCCAGCAGTGACACAGAGATGATTCCCGGGGTAAACCTACGATCTCCCATCCACAGGTCTAGATTTCTCTTGAACAGAGTCAGCGAGGTGCTCTGCCTCACATGGACCGGGATTTTATTCCACAGCATAGGGAGTCTCTGAGTGATAAATCTATCCCTCCAGCACGTCCTATTTATATCCGTGCTAAGGTTTAAGTCGCTTGCTCTAGTGGTTTTGGTGGATTTAGATTTTTTGAGGTGGAGCATGTCCATTAATTCCGGGTTGGACATGGCCTTGTATGTCAGGCACATGTCACCTCTGAGCAGACGGTATGCGACTGAATAGAGCTGGAGTTTCTTCAATCTGGCAGCATATGACAGATTTTGGAGTCCCTTTATCCTTTTGGTGAGGAACTTTTGGGGTCTCTCCAATTGCTGCAGATGTCGGGTGAGATACATCCCGAATGGGGCATTGTACTTGATCATTGGTCTGATAAGTGAAAAGTACAGGGGAACAATGACCTCACTAGATCTGGATGTGAATCCCTTCATGATCAGGTGGGCAATGTAGAAGGTCTTTCTAACCACTTTAGCAATGTGAGTGTCAAAAGAAAGGCCACTGTCAACCTGGGTCCCCAGGTCCCTGATAACCTCTTCTGTGCTTAGTGGATTGCCACCTATATGGTAGCTTGGGGTTACCTTGTTTTTCCCAAGGGTATGACTATACATTTTTGGCTTAACTTCAGGCCATGGCTCTGGCACCAGCTATCTGTTTCCATGAGTCCCTTCTGAAGGATATCCGTGTCCAATGCACTTTCCACTATGGCCCAGTTTGCAGTCGCCTGCAAACTTTGTCAGCCAAAGTCCTCCCATGCTGGCCTGTACTTCTGAGAAGTAGATGCCAAACAATAGGGGCCAAGGACCGAGCCCTGTGGGACACCACTTGTGACCGCTTGGAGTCTGACACAGCGCCAGCAACTCTAACCCTGTGGGTTCTGTCCTTAAGCCAGTTTGCAACCCATCTTGTGACATATGGGTTTACATTTAAGCTGGTAAGTTTTTCTACAATACCTGAGTGGGGTATTGTGTCGAAAGCCTTTGCAAGGTCAAGGTAGGCTGTATGGACTGCCTTTCCTCATCAATGGCCTTGGTGACTGTTTCAAGAAGTCGACCAAGTTCAAAAGGCATGATCTTCCCTTGACAAAGCCAAACTGGGTCGGGTCCAATGTCTGCAAGTCCCCTATATCTTTGTTTATGAGCTCCATTATGATCCTCTCCATAGCTTTGCAGACTAGACTTGTTAAGCTTATGGGGCAGTAATTACCAGGGTCCGTAGAGGCGCCGCCTTTGTGGAGTGGGACCACAGTTGCCGTCGCCACTCCTTGGGCACGTATCCTGTGGTAAGGCTGAGATTAAACAGCTGCCTTATGTGCGGGGTTAATTCCTCATTTAGCTTGTGTAGCACACAGCTGGGGACACCATCCGGTCCCATTGATGCTGTGTTTTTAGCTTTAGAGAGAGCAGCTTTCACCTGCGCATTTGAGATGTCCGGGAGGCTACACTCGGCTGGGATAGTTATCTCTCCTTTAGGGAGGGAGAGGGGGGTGAAGTTTGCACTGAATCTGTCTGCCAGTATGTTGGCAATGTCTGTGGGTTCAGTGATTTTTGTATCATTTTGGACTAATTCTGAGCATATCTGGGAGTTTCCACCCAGGTTCCTAACATAGCTGAAAAAGGCCTTATGATTGTCCTTTGAATCCATGGCAATTTTTCTCTCAAAATTGGCCTTAGTTGATTTTATGAGTGCTCGTATTTTTTTACTAATAATGATCAGGGGTGACTTCCCTTTTATGGATTTTGTTCTATGATGTAATAGCTTTCTCCTCTTATTGTAAAGTTTGTTAATGGCTGGGGTCCACCAGACTGGACGTTTGCCCTTTGTGGAAAGAGTCTTGGTTTTATTTGGGATTGCTTGATCCATGCAGTCCTGGAGGTGTTCATAGAAGGCATTTGTAATGGCTTCCGCAGCTTGGGTTGTGGTTTCCTCTGGCTCAGGGGCCTTGAAGGATACTACACCAGTCTTGAGTAGTGTGAAGTTTGCTTTAGAGAAGTTCTTCACTATGGTCTTTTGTTTGGGGTGGGGGGATGTGGATTTCCAGTGAGATTAGTTTATGATCAGATCTCACCAATGAGGGATATACTTCCGGTGTGGAGCATTTTGTCCCCATGTTTGTGACAATGACATCTAGTATATTTTCTCCTCTCATGGGAACAGTGACTAGCTGTTCCATGGCATTTGAATTTATGAACTCCAGGAACCGTTGGGCTAGAAAGTTAGGGCTTGAGTAATGTTCCCAGTCTATATTCGGGTAGTTGAAGTCACCCAATATGATGGTGTTTGGAGATACATTTATACCCTCCAGTGTCTTCAGGAAGGCTGTGTGGGGTTCCTGAGTTTGAGAGGGTGGCCTGTAGCATGCTACAATTTGTAGAGCAGTTTTGCCTATGGTTAGTTGCACCTGGATGGTTTCCGAAGCTTAGTGCGTTGCCACCAACCTGGAGGTGTGGGTATCCTTTATGAATATGGATACACCCCTCCTTTGTGTGTGGTCCGTCCGGTTTTGGGGCCGGAACGCATGATATGAGGTAAAACCTAATAGTGCCGGGGTGCTCTCAGGAGCCTTGAACCAGGTTTCAGTTACAGCACAGACATCGATGTTCTCCATACTGAGAAGGGCCTCGAGTGCGTGCATTTTGAGATTTAGACTTCTGGCATTGAGCAGCATTACCCTCAGTTTCTTCCCATTTTTGTTTTCTAGGGTGGTAGGTTTAGAATTTGAGCCTTGCCTAAAAAAGGCACTATGGGGGTGGCAAGAGCCTTAGCCAATATCCGGAATCCCAGGGGTGACAGGTGCAAGCCGTCCCTTGCGAAGCAGCGTGGCTTGTCAAGCATGTCATCCCAGACAGACACTGGATCCCCTTTGAATGACACCAGACATTAAGCCAATTGTTAAAGCTGATCATCTTGTCTCTATATTGTGGCATCATTCTTGGTGAAGGAAGGATACTGCTCAGGGTTAGGGTCATACCTGCCTGGGCTACATAATCAGAGAGCTCCTCTATGTCTCTTTTCATGTAGTCCAGGGAGGTGCCTCGGTCGTTCACACCAGCATGGACAATGACTGTGTCATATTTGTACTTGCCGTGGAGTGACCCGAGTGCTTGTGTTATGTGGCGGATTCTAGCGCCCGATAGGCAGCTTACTGTGACCCTCTCCTTGTTCAGCCTGGTGAGTGGGACGTCAGTGTGTCTGACTATGGAGTCACCTATGACAGGTATGTTTGGTGTTGTATTTGGCCTTAAGGGCTGTGACTGCTTTGCACACTGCTTTTGTGGTTTATGTGTTGCTTGTGGGGTGTCTTGAGGTAGCAGTTGTTTGGGTGTCTGCTTTGGAGGCCTCTGCTGTTTAGGTAAATTTTTACTCAGAGCCTTCCGAGTATGTCTTATTGTGTTTATGTGTTTGATTCAGTGGAGTGGTAGCATTATGTGAGGCTGGTTTTGTGGTGTGTGTAGTTGCTTTCTCCTCCTGTCTGGTCTTGCCAGTCCTGAGTTGAGAGAGCTCAGCCTCCAGTTTGGCTAAATAGCTGCATCTCTCGCAAGTATTTGTGTTATGTGGGAGGAGGAGAGGGTTGTCTGTGTACATGAGGCAGTTATAACATTGCCTCAAGATTCCCAGATTCACCAGCTGGACCGGAGAGGAGATTGACAACTGACCTTTGGACATGCTAGAATAATATTGGGAAATCCTTAATTGAAAACAAGGGCCAGTGGGGAGTGAGGGTGTAGTGCTTTTAATTTTTAGTGCTGACTTATATAATTGCTTTAGTGAGCAAGTGCCAGGTAACTTGAGTGCAATGTGTTACAAGTAACTAAATGCAAAACGACAAACAGTAACTTTCTTTCAAGTGAAACAAGGAAATAAGTATAGTAAGCAATGCAGATATCACTAGTGATCCACAGAAGTGCTGAGAAGTTGTGTATTAGGTGGAATTAGCTTCCAGGGAAATAACAAGCAAACAAACAACAAGCATATAAACAAAGCTAGATTCAGCAGGCCTGGATCTAGTCTATGCTAGAGCAAACAAGGTGAACCAATTTCAGTAAGATACAGTTCAAATATTCAGGCACTATAAACCTTTAACCAGAAATTCCCAGCTCAGAAGGGCAGAGTCCAGCCTCTTCTCCCACAAGAGTGCAGACCACGAACCTTCTTAATGTAAAATAACTGGCCTGAAGCCCAAGTGCCTAAACCAGAACTAATACACTTAGACACTGGGCTCTCAATCAGCAGTTCCCAACTTAGAAGGATGAAAGCTACCTGTCCTGCCACCACAGTGCTTGCCACAAACCTTCCTAATGTAAAACAACTGGTCTGAAGCCCAAGTGCTTAATCCAAAAGACTTGAATGATAGCTACACTTTAATCAAGTTACAACCAAGCAGTAATAAATACCATTGAATACTTTAGAGAATGTCTGGATTAGTGCTCAAGTTACACAAACAAAGCTAGATCCAGCAGGCCCGAATCCAGTCTATGCCACAGCAAACAAGGCGCACCAACTTCAGTAAGAAACAGTTCAGATATGCATGCACTATAAGCCTTTAACCAGAAATTCCCAGCTCAGAAGGGCAGAGTCCAGCCTCTCCTCCCACAAGAGTGCAGACCACGAACCCTCTTAATGTAAAATAACTGGTTTGAAAGCCCAAGTGCTTAAACCAGAATTAATACACTTTTAGAATAACAGACACTGAGCCCTCAATCAGCAGTTCTCAACCTAGAAGGATGTAAGCTACCTGTTCTGCCACAACAGTGCAGACCACAAACCCTCCCAGTGCAAAACAACTAACTGGTCCAAGCCCAAGTGTTTAAACCAAAAGGCTTAGAATGAGTTACACCAAGCAGTAATAAATACAATTGAGTATTTTAAGATGATGCAAAAGTAAAAAGAAGTAGGTAAAAACACAAGTACAGTAAAAGCAGATGAATTTTTTTTTTTTTTTTTTTTCTGAACAAGTGCTGAGATCAAAGAAACAGATTTGAGTGCTGAAACTAGAAAACTGGCTAGTTATAAGAAAAAAAAACAAGCTAGAAGGCTTCCCTCAAACACAGAAGGGCTTGGGGGCTCAGAAGCCTACAAATAGTCTGTACCACTTAACAAGAAAGGCAGGAAATAAGCTTAATTTTTTTTTTTTTTTTTTTTATTTCCCAGATGCTCTCTTTGTACACAGTAGGAGTGCCTGAAATCAGAATATGATCTCACTGCACTCAGTTGAGTGAGCAAATGAGATGGGCCCAGAGGCAGGCTGAGGGGCGGGCA
This sequence comes from Protopterus annectens, assembly GCF_019279795.1. NCBI lineage: Eukaryota > Metazoa > Chordata > Ceratodontiformes > Protopteridae > Protopterus > Protopterus annectens. The sequence continues at coordinate 1,875,259,803 of NC_056741.1, read as the reverse complement.
GTTTCAATAACTGAAGAGCAGAATAACTTCAGTTAAAAATTCCTTCAACACTCCTTCATACACAGTTTAAATCAATTAAATACTGTATTTTTAAAAAAAAAGTGCAGATAAAAGGTACTTAAATTCTCTTATATGTCCAGTTGAATATAACCAAGTTCTTAGCTGGCCAAGCTGAAGTTTTAAAGCAGGAATTATTTCACATGCACCAGTTTAAATATGCAAGGACAGGAAATCAAAGAATGTGGCTACCCCCACACCTGTAATTACTAGCAAATAACAAAATTCAGCCAACACTAGCTTCAGTTCAAGTTACTGAAGAGCAGAATAACTTCAGTTAAAAATTCCTTCAACACTCCTTCATACACAGTTTAAATCAATTAAATACTGTATTTTAAAAAAAAAGTGCAGATAAAAGGTACTTAAATTCTCTTATACGTCCAGTTGAATATAACCAAGTTCTTAGCTGGCCAAGCTGAAGTTTTAAAGCAGGAATTATTTCACATGCACCAGTTTAAATATGCAAGGACAGGAAATCAAAGAATGTGGCTACCCCCACACCTGTAATTACTAGCAAATAACAAAATTCAGCCAACACTAGCTTCAGTTCAAGTTACTGAAGAGCAGAATAACTTCAGTTAAAAATTCCTTCAACACTCCTTCATACACAGTTTAAATCAATTAAATACTGTATTTTTTTAAAAAAAAAGTGCAGATAAAAGGTACTTAAATTCTCTTATACGTCCAGTTGAATATAACCAAGTTCTTAGCTGGCCAAGCTGAAGTTTTAAAGCAGGAATTATTTCACATGCACCAGTTTAAATATGCAAGGACAGGAAATCAAAGAATGTGGCTACCCCCACACCTGTAATTACTAGCAAATAACAAAATTCAGCCAACACTAGCTTCAGTTCAAGTTACTGAAGAGCAGAATAACTTCAGTTAAAAATTCCTTCAACACTCCTTCATACACAGTTTAAATCAATTAAATACTGTATTTTTTAAAAAAAAGTGCAGATAAAAGGTACTTAAATTCTCTTATACGTCCAGTTGAATATAACCAAGTTCTTAGCTGGCCAAGCTGAAGTTTTAAAGCAGGAATTATTTCACATGCACCAGTTTAAATATGCAAGGACAGGAAATCAAAGAATGTGGCTACCCCCACACCTGTAATTACTAGCAAATAACAAAATTCAGCCAACACTAGCTTCAGTTCAAGTTACTGAAGAGCAGAATAACTTCAGTTAAAAATTCCTTCAACACTCCTTCATACACAGTTTAAATCAATTAAATACTGCATTTTTAAAAAAAAGTGCAGATAAAAGGTACTTAAATTCTCTTATACGTCCAGTTGAATATAACCAAGTTCTTAGCTGGCCAAGCTGAAGTTTTAAAGCAGGAATTATTTCACATGCACCAGTTTAAATATGCAAGGACAGGAAATCAAAGAATGTGGCTACCCCCACACCTGTAATTACTAGCAAATAAAATTCAGCCAACACTAGCTTCAGTTCAAGTTACTGAAGAGCAGAATAACTTCAGTTAAACATTCCTTCAATACTCCTTCATACACAGTTTAAATCAATTAAATACTGTATTTTTTAAAAAAAAAAGTGCAGATAAAAGGTACTTAAATTCTCTTATACGTCCAGTTGAATATAACCAAGTTCTTAGCTGGCCAAGCTGAAGTTTTAAAGCAGGAATTATTTCACATGCACCAGTTTAAATATGCAAGGACAGGAAATCAAAGAATGTGGCTACCCCCACACCTGTAATTACTAGCAAATAACAAAATTCAGCCAACACTAGCTTCAGTTCAAGTTACTGAAGAGCAGAATAGTGCATATGTGCATATATAGTGATATATATATATATATATATATATATATATATATATATATATATATATATATATATATATATGTATATGTATATAGAGTTAGTAAAACAAAAAAAAAAAAAAAATATATATATATATATATATATATATATATATATATATATACACACATATAGATATGTTGTATCTGTTTAGATTTTAATATAGTTACACACACAGATATCTAGGTGTTGGTATACATTCTCTGTACTGTTGCATGACACGACTGGATGATATGTTTCTGAAAACAATGAATTTCTTTGTATCTGTCATGGCTTAGTGGTACATCACTTTGTCTAGTGTGTGTAGGGTCCTTGGTTTGAGCCTTGCAAGAGCTGTTTATTTTGTTGCTGGGCAGAACACGGCCAATTGGATACAGTGTGATTAAGGCATTGTTAAGCAGTTGTAAGCGGGTTTGCTCGGGTTTACGCGCTGGCAAGCACTGCTAACCTCCACTTATGTTTCCTCACACTCAGCTTCGGAATTGCTCAACCTGTGTAGGTATAGCTTACCCCCATGCAAACTTACGCAAACCTGCTTACTGCTGCTTAAAAGTGCTTACTGCCACTTACCCCCGCGCTGATTTATTTAAAAGAAAAAGGGTTTGATAAGAAAGTGGTGAAAAAAGGGGCACAAATAGGATAAAACAGTAGGGAAATAGCTAGGCATGTGCAGGAAGGGTATAGGAAAGGTCCATAACTGCCCATTTTTGTTCTACAGCAACAGCTGTGCATATACACTGACTTTGGAGGTACATTTGGACCCTCAAACCCCTGGAAGAGGGATGAGGACAACATATATTCATTGGGATGCCAATTACACCAGATTACATGTGTCCAGGGGACACATGTGCAGAATGTACAGCTATATATGGGGCGAGATTTTTTTGTGGGAACAGATTGCCGTTTTTATTTTTTCAGGTGTGAGTGGGATGTTGGGGAGGGGTAGTAGATATATTTGGGGAGGTAGGTTGGGTAGGTTAACAGACAAGACAAACAAGATGCACACAGGGCTGGTATATGACACATGTGGGGGTAAACACCTTGGACGAGAAGGGGTGTTTGGAAGTTGCAAGCCCATGAGCTCCCAACTGGAAACAGTGGGACTGAGGTCCCCACCCATGGGCAGTCACCACTGCACCTTCACGGCCCCAAAGGTGGCTGTGCTGGGTGCTGTGTAGGATGGGCAGGCTCACCCTTTAATTGCTCCACTCGGCCCTCAAGCTGGCATAGCCAGTCTCAAAACTCCAGATCGAGCACAGCCCGGACATGTTGATGGTTAACAGGTTCCCCTTCATGCCCATCCATCCGAGGGGGGATAAGCCCCATTCCCTGCAGTGATTCCACACAAAGGTGGCACAGGTCCAACGGAGGAGGAGGTCCCAGGCTGGGCCCCAGATGTGCTGGTGCCCTGTGCCATGGCCAGCTGAGGTGGGACAGGTGGGTCTGCTGGGACCGGCTTTCCCATAAGAGCTATGTTGTAGCAGGTTTATGACAGATGTGGGTTAGTAACAGTCAACAACATTCAGGATCAGTTATAACAGCATGCATAGGTTTTCCCATTAACCCAAAACACCAGATTTAACACAGCCACAGAGCAAGCAGAACACATGCATATATGGAACAACAGTGGCCATTACAAGAGCATGCAGGTTTCATTGATTGCAACAGGCCACCAATATGGGTGTATTTTAACATGGCACATGCATAGAAATAGATGTTAATATTCATAAACCATTTGAATATGTGTCCCAACAAAAGTTTGGCGAGTACACTTACCAGTTGTGAAGTGTCATTGGGTTATTTTGCACATATGGTAGGAGTGAGTGAGAGCATTCAATTAACAACTGATATATCCTTGTAGTTTTCACACCATTCTTAGTCACTGCAGTGATCTTTCCCTTACATGTATTATTACACTACCCAATGGCCTTATATTCTATACTGATATGTTTGTAGATTATTATATACGTGACCTGTGTCTTACATACAGGCATGACAAGATGCAGGTTTTAATGAAACATACGTTGAGAATTGCTGTCATACACTTTGAGTGAGGTGCTAGAATGACAGGTTTGTTTTCATATACATTCTATGCCTGTGTACACGCTTGACTATCAGTTATATCAGTTATATGTCATTAACGGCTGCCTACATTTCTTGGATCATCACACTGAGTTTTCAGGGGAACGGGGTACCAGGCTGGTGATATGGGCTATTTATCTGGACATGCTGGACAGATTGGAACAGTTGTGGGGTATGAATATGCATACAACTTTAAATTTGAACATTCTAGCATATTCTATACAGTTGGGTGTAATTATGCATACAGCTTTCTATCTGAAGATTGTTACAAAATCTGTACAGTTGTGGGGTATGTTTATGTATTCAACTTAGTAGCACTCCCAGGATTCAAACCCCTGCTGTATGTGACAAAAATTATAGCTAACATCACAGTACACTGTGCTATCAGGGAATTGATGTAACGCATTCTACTGTTTTCTGTCTAGGTCTCCTTCACTTGTACAATATGACTGACCGCTTGGCACTTCCAATGTTGTTATGCAGGACTTCATACACATTTTATCTGCATACCACAGTGTGGGTGACACTGCTTAAACTACAACAGTACTATGTATAGTATGCAACAGTTCACCAACATATGACAGAAGAGTAAACAGAAGCACTCCAGGTGTTATATCTTTATTCACAGACTATTACACATTTATTTCTACTGGTACAACACTTTCTGAGTCTCTTATATTTATTTGTTATGACAGTACATGCAGACTAATTACTAACCTGCCTCGCGACGCAGCCTTTGCAACCTAGCATTATGGGCTTGCTGGTTTGCAGCCTACTCATCTGCAGCTGTTGGAGGAATATAGTGATATTTAGCCATACCTATCCATAGCATACACAAGCTAGGCAATTCCTAACTACTTAGTGGAATGAGTACTTATTCAGTACTGGAGCATTAGCCATCTGCCGAGACTCCTGGATCCAGTGTTCCAGTACATCCCCACTCTGCCGCTTCAGGTCAGCATGGTGGTGCCTGACCTGCTCACCAGTCCAGGGGATTCCTGTGGCACTGGTGAGGTCACAGGTGAGACTGTCCCAGGCCTCCATTTTATACTGCAAGCCCTGGTACTAGCTCTGCAGTAGTCTGTCCTCATGGTGTTTTACCACGAGCCATACCATGATTTTTGACTCCTGGATGCCTCAGCACTGCGCTCTAAAATGGGTGCCTTCGCTCATACCAGCCATTCTGGCTGCAGTAGGGAGCCACAACCAGTTATGGAAAGTATTCCCACCTGTGGGGTTTAAATATGGCCAATTACCCGCACTTTTCCGTGAGTGGCCCGGATTGAAAAGGATAAGCTATGGGCACACCTGCTTACCTAAGGTTGGCAGTGCTTAAAGGGGAATACCGCTAGGCAGAGTGGATTGGCTCCCCTACACATTGCTTACTCTTACTAAGTTGAGCTGTGCTGTGGTTCTCATTGCTTAATAGTTAATTTGCACTATAGTTGCCTTTTGGCAGTGATTTATTCTTCATTTCAGGTTATATATGTGTTTGGTATCCGTAATTCCTGTGTACATACACTTTATAGGGACCTAGGGACTTCTACAATTTATTAAAATAACACCTCACATCTATGCTTACTAAAGTACTCCAGTTCACATATTTATGTTATGTGGCAGCTTATATCACTTCTCACTGTGCATAGGTTCATTTCACATGTTTGGTTTGGTTTTCCTGTGGTGAGGATTAGTTTGCTGATACTTCATTCATCTGTATTACTGTGATGGCTTAGTGGTTGACTACTGTGACTATAATGTACAGGGTCTTGAGTTTAAGCCTTGCAGAGGCAATTTATTTTGTTTCTGGGCAGAACATGGGCCGTTGGGTACAGAGTGATTAAGGCACTTTAAAGCAATTGTGCATGGGTTTGCGTGGGTTTGCACGACGGTAAGCACTGCTAACTTCTGGTTACAGTTTCTTACACTCAGTTAGCTTCTACATTGCTTAATCTGTGTACGCACTGCTTACTCCCGCACAAATGCACTTACACACGCTTACTAGTGCTTATATATGCTTACTTGTGCTTAAACCTGCTTACTAGTGCCTTATTCATTATGACACTGACACTTCACATGTGCATTTAATGCAGTACTCAGGTTCACATTTAAATGTTATTTAGTAGGTTATACAGCAAACAATGTCAATAAATGTTCATATACATATTTCACATACAAAATGGAATGTGCTGCATTGGGACCTGAACCAGGAATGTGTGCACAGTAGGCAGATGCTCTGCCCTCTACACTATTGCAGCTCTGCATAATTTGCATATTTCTACCTTAATGTCATACCCATGCTCCCTTTCCCCTGCCCCCAAGCACAGCACACATCCATTCTGCAGTTGCTAGCCCTGCCATACCACACCTCCACACATTTCCCTCTCGGCACGTCTCAGTATTCCTCCATATTACTGTCTCGATGCAACCTTCTGCAAGCTCTTCATCAATTTAGTCCATGTACATTCGAGCCTTCCCTTCATCCACCTATGATAGTGGTGGAAACATTATTGTGACCCATAACGTCTGGTGTGTCCCGGCAGGGACGGACCTGTTTTGTGTCATGAGTACACTTTGCTGGTCTACACTGTTTCTTCCACTGGTAGCATCCTGCCAGGGTTTTCAGATGCTGCGATTTGCTCACACACCAGACCAGCCTCATCTCCCGCTTCTGCGGATGAAACACTCTCCACCCCCATGGCCCATTTTCCATTCCTCTCTTCAGTATTATACGAGACTACTTTTCTCACAGTATGCGTGGACAGGCACTGTTCTTTTGTACTCATAGACTGCTCGGACTACTGTGTCTGAGCACTGTGCACGTTTGCTGGTTTTAATGTACATACTTACATACATTTCCTATACTGTTTACTGACTGTGCCGGATGATATGTTTGTGATAACAGCAGCTGATTGTATATCTGACCTCAAAGCAGTGACAAGTGGAGTACCACAGGGTTCTATCCTAGGATCTCTCCTGTTTGGTATCTACTTCTCTGAAGTACAGACTAACACAGAAGGCCACTGGCTAACGGAGTTCGCAGATGACTGCAAACTAGGAGCCATAGTCAAGTCCCCAAATAATGTGGACATCCTACAGAAGGGCCTCGCTGAGACAGATGCCTGGTGTCAAAACCATGGCCTCAAGCTCAATGCCAAAAAGTGCAGTGTCATCCCCTTTGGTAAAAACTCTGTACCCATGATCTACCACATAGGCAACAATCTACTTAACACCAAATGTGTGATAAGAGACCTTGGGACCCAGGTGGACAGTAGTCTTGCCTTTGATAATCACATCGCCACAGTAGTCAGGAAGTCCTTATACATAGCACACCTCATCATAAAAGGGTTTTCATCCAGGAAAAAAGAGGTCATTGTTCCCTTCTACTCAACACTCGTTAGACCCATTATAGAGTACAATGTCCCTTTTAGAATGTACCTCACAAGACATCTGCAGCAGCTGGAAAGACCACAGAAGTACCTCGCAAAGAGGATTACTGGCCTCAAACAAATGCTCTACACTGACCGCCTCAAAAAACTTCAGCTTTACTCTGTAACATATCGCTTACTCCGAGGTGATTTCTGCCTAACATATAAAGCTATGTCAAACCCAGAGCTGTTGGACATGCTAAACCTAAAGAAATCCAAATCCCTCCGAGCTATACATGCTAGGGACCTAAACCTTGTCATTACAATAAACAGGACATGCTGGAGGGATAGCTTCCTGTCCCAGAGACTTCCCATACTCTGGAACAGGCTACCCATCTATGTCAAGCAAAGTTCTTCATTAGCACTCTTCAAGAAAAATCTTGATGAGTGGATGGGAAATAGGAAATACACCCTGGGAATCACTTCTGTGTCTCTGCTCGACTGTGGCACAGGAAAATAACTTTCTTGGGTGGTGTAAGCCAGGGAACCTTGTTGGTTAGGCTTACGTAGGCCCTTGGGCCGATAGCCTAGTACCTATCTAAACCTATGAACCATGCCTTCGTGGTAACTCTCTTGGACTGTAGTGTGAAGGGGGGGGGGACCTGGGAGTGCTGATTATGTTGTTACTCGCCACGACGAGGGCTATGGGCTATAGCATGCCTAGGGCACTGTGGGGGAAGTGTAGGCTGGTATGCGCTGGTGTGCACTAGGCTCAGACTTGCTGACCTCCGGTTACAGCATCTTACACTGGGTTGGCCTCCACATTGCTTAACCAGTGTGGGCATTGCTTACCACTGCCCACACAGGCGTACTCCCGCTTGCTGCCACATGCCCCCGTGCTACTTCATACACATGTCGGTATTATACATGCTTAAGTCAGGTGTACATGTCAGGTATGACTGTTCACGAAGGTCAGTGTAAGGTTAAGTGGAATTCCAGTGTAGCATTTCTGGTTAGGCTACACTCAGTATTCGGGTTAGGTTTAGTTATACCATACCTGTGTTATAGAGTAGATGTGAATAGTGGAGGTGTAGGTGCGTAGGTGGAGGTGGGGACATTTTAAATGTATAGTAGGCCATCCGACTGATTGGTGGGGTAGCGGTAGTGCGGGCTTTCAGGGTGTTGGGATACGTATGCGAGGCAGGACAGGAGGTGTAAGTGTCAGTAGTTAGTGTAGGGGTCTGGAGTGTTGGGGGGTGCCGGACTTCACCAGGAGGTGATCCAAGTGCGCTTGGGTTTTCCCTTCATGTGTTATTTGCATGTGTAGTCTGGGACAGCTGTGGTAATACACCTGGGTTGGGGGTTCCAGATTCTGCCAATATAGTTGTGTGGAGGGTGTCACCTACTTGTGAGTGTGAACATTACTACGAATGCAACAGGGGTCAATAGGTAAGTGGTGTTATTGGGCGACACAGAAGGGCTGATAGTGGGGACATGTCCAGGGATGTGCAGGACAGCTGATGGGAAGGTCCACAGCTGGCCATTTCATCTACAGCGACAGCTGTGCATATACCCTGCATTTGGGGGTAGGTCAGGACACTCACACCCCTGGGTGGGGGTGGGGACAGCAATAATACCTTGTCATGCCAATTAGGTCGGTTTACATGCCTACAGTGGGGTGTTGTGACAATGTGTTCTTTGGTGTCATTTAGTGGGTTTGCAATGACACATCTGGTTATTCCGCTCTTTGTCCTATAAACTAGACATTGCTGCTGTGGGACTCATACAGGGCATGGCTGCTCCTTAGGTGTCGGGTCTGCCCAATGTACACTATTGCTTACATCCCTGGGGCAGTCCACATAGCACCACACCAGCCAACACCTGCACACCTAGGCCCATAATTACATACCCATAGTCCTCCACCAGCACCTCCTCTTTAGCACTCTTCCTTACTCTGGGTGCAGCTCTGGTCTAAACACACCAATACACACTGCCCACTCTCCACTTCATGGGACCCATCTCATACATTGTCTCGACCCATAGGTCATCAGGCTTTCCCACACTTGTAGTCCAGGTATGTACACACCCCGCCTTGATAGGTCATCGCACGGACTTCCTCCTATAGCAAGACAGTATTTGAGTGTCCCACAAGGGACGCTTCTGTCTTTGTTCCAAGTTTAGCCTTCTCTGGTCCACTGTGTCACCCCACCCCCCCACCAGTTGTATCCTGCCTGTGGTCTGGGGAGCAGTGGATTGTTTACATTGTTTGTGGGTTTGTTTGTATGTTTCCCCTGTCTGGCTGGGGGGGAATTCATGCTATGTGTTACACGTGTCATGCTTGAGCCCCTCACCTCCATTGGCATGGCCTGTGAACATATGTCATTTTTAAGTGCTGTATCTTATCACATCTATATATCTGTGTATATCTTCACACATATATCTATATATATATATATATATATATATATAAATACATATACACACATATATATATATATATATATATATATATATATATATATATATATATATATATATATATATATATAAATACATATACATATATATATATATATATATATATATATATATATATATATAAATACATATACATATATATATATATACATATATGTATGTGCATACATACATTTATATATATATATATATATATATATATATATATATATATATATATATATTGCTGCATATATAACAACATGTGGATGTATGGGTGTCTGCATATGTATATATGGGTATTTATTTATATGTCTATCTATGCATGTATACATTTGTACTACAGAGAGGGGGAGGTATATATCTGTATACTTATGGGTATTTATACAAACACATATACCTCTAAATCTTTAGCTACATATCCGGTAATGTTGGCTGTTATTGCTGGATACTGTGTTTTGTGTGCATACCGGCCAACCTTGTGTACCACGTATGCTTTGCGATACCTATGACTGAATCCGTTAGTGTACAGAGAGTCACACCTGACACCAGCCATTGGATACGGTGTGCTTAAGGTACTTTCGAGTGGTTGTGAGCGGGTTTTCACAGAGGTAAGCACTGCTGACTTCTGGCCACAGTATCTTACACACAGTTAGCATCTCCTTTGCTTAATCTGCGTCAGCGGTACTTCACCCTGCCCAAACGCACTTGCACATGCTTACTAGTGCTTACATATGCTTACTACTGCTTATCTGTGCTTACACCTGCTTGCTTACTGCTGACTTATTCATTATGGTACTGACTCTTCACATGTGCATTTAATGAGTACTCTAGTTCACATTTAAATGTTATGTAGTCAGTTATACAGGAATAAAATGTAAATAAATGTTCGTGTACAGATTTCACATGGAAAATGGTATGTGCTGCAGTGGAACTCGAACCGGGAATGCCTGTTTTTTAGGTGGATGCTCTGACCACTACACTATTGCTGTGCTGCTTTATTTTCTATATCTTCCTTGTTATCCTCTTCAGCTTTTTAAACTGCTTTAACCATAGCTAAGCAATGGGCACACCCACGCACCTACGGTTAGCTGTAGTTGGAGTTTTAGAAATAAATACAGGGGTTACTTCTTTTTATTTTTATGTCTTGTTGTTGTTTATTCACATGGGGGACTGTTGGTGGGGATATGAGGACACATATGAGTGGTCTCGCTCATTTATTTACAGTTTCTGCTGTTCTACTTTGCAGGGGCATGTTTATTCTGAGAGCTCTGCTCTCAGACATGCCCCCTGCACTCATTCACGCTCTGTGTATGATTAGGAAGTCAGGCAGCGCGTCTTCATTAATATGCATGGCCCGCTGCCGTCCTCCTCCTAAACTGCCACTTCTGTGCAGGACTAGATTAGTCCTGCATGGAAGATTAGTGAATCCAGGGGAAAATATATCCAGAACAATAGTGTTTTATTTATATTAGCATTTGAGCTTGTATCAAATTTTGAACTTGTATAAACATAAAATGCATTTTTCTTTTATAAAAATTAAATTAACTGCTAGTAATATGTTATTCTAACAACATTCTAAATTTATAAGAACAATATTTCAACTCTGTCCCTATTTTGGGGTCATTGACCCCCCCCCCCCACACACACACCATTATTTAAGACTTTATTCAGATTTCTTGTGTTAGGAAGTTAAAATGTATGTGTCAGTTTAACATTTCATCTGAAATGACAGCACAGTACACACATGCAGCACCTCCTTATGCTATACTTTAGCGTCAATATTGGAGACTTTATCCAAGCACCTGGGTAGAAAGGATCCCACAGCCTTTTGATATTCTAGCACCAACGGTGAATTGATACTTGTTGAGCTTTTGACACCATGAAAACTCTACAAAACATATATCTTTAAATACCTTAGGAATTCCAAGTCCAAGCTAGAGTCATGTTATCAAGATGGCACATTTTGAAAATGCAAAATGTGTAGCACAGAAATATTGTCATTTACAATAAAATCCATATTTTACTGATAAAACAATTTGTGCATGGGGTATCAAGCAAACATACATGCAAAACCTTTTTCATAAAGTATGAAAGGGAATACTTTTTATATATCAGTCATTATAGGAAAAAAGGTAACATTAAGCAATCATTTGACAAATTATCTTGGTTCATGATTTCTGAAGTCCTGCCCCTAACCTCTTTGTTTAAGAAATCTGGACAAAGCCAAAATTAATGGGAGGACAAAGGCTGAAAAATAGAGACAAATTTTAAATATTAATCTTATAAACTTAAGACAGTTGCTTGAATAAAAGGTTTTGTGTTAGCACACATTTTTCTGAAGGATATGAAGTCTGAAACTGGAAAGACTGTCATTATTTAGTCACTCCCTTCCTCAATGATTTGCCAGAAAACCACAAATTATATGAGGAACAGACCACAAATATGAGCCAAACATCTAGATATTCTGTGAAAATCTGGACAGTTGAGGGTATAATAAGTACTTTTAATAAAAAGAAAAGCTGCATGCAGATCAAAATCAGTGCCGTGGGTGGCTGGAGGGCAGAAAATATCTGGTCAGCCTCAGTTTTTGTCATTGCCATAAAACATACTCTAGTACTGATAAAAGGCACTCTGCACCTGCAGTTTTCCCAAGCAGATGAAATTATGTTTTGGGAGTAGCTTCTGCTTTTTAGCCCAGATGTTTAGTATGCTTATTCCTAAAATGTGTTTTTGTAGTGAAACGGTGATAATTACATTTAAGTTTTACACTGCTACGTTAAAACCCTTTGGTATGAAATACTGCCAGCCCCATTTCTATCAATGTTATAATTACACGGTACCTTTATTTAAAATGTTTTCCGTTACTGTGAGCCTATGCCCATGATTTTTGAAGCAACAGACTGAGAATTAGTTTTGTGGCTGAACTTGAAACTGGCAAATGGCATACTTATAGGTGAGATCCTCATCCTGCATGTTCTGTTAACTTTTAAAGTGAACTGAAGTAGTCCTGATTTTGGAACTTTGTTTGTCCCTCATTAGGTATGGTTTTGTTCAGAATTCATGAACAAGGAATTTGATTAACATGTGCATGTGTGCTCTTCACGTACATTTTTTTTGTGTATTTGCAAAGCTTCAAAGTGCTTCTGGGAAAAACAACCATTTGCACACAGTTGAACCTGTCAAAGCACTAGCATCTGTTACAAGTCAAGGACTAAAACGTTCACCAGTCCACTGTGCGTTCAATAGCTTTAATGTTAATGATTTATACGACAGTCTGCTTACTATTCACATCAAAAGCGATCATTCCTTCTTGCTACTACATCCATTCTAAAGGTTAGGATCCTCATGGGTAGATCAAGCTACACCAGACCACCTCTATTTACATGTACACTATTACTGCAGTGAAGTTTCTGTCTATTTAAAGGGCTACCTGGAAATGTCTCGATGTCACTGGACGCCAATAAGTATCATGAAATCATATGCTGGACAAAATACCAGTGGTAACTTACATAACCACAAAAGACTTCAATTAAATAATTTACCATTGTAAATAGTCTAATTTATGGCAGCATGTCTCAGAAATAAGCACCATCATGAATGTGCAGTTGCAGACTGCTTTCGCTCATTCCATCTCCTGAATAAATTGCTTGAATGACTGCCAGGCATGTTCTTATTGTAAATAAAATAAAGAAATTGGGAACTGAAGGGGCCACTCGAACATTCGTGGCACCCCATTATTTTGCCCTAAAAACCGGTAAATTCTGAGAAATTCGGTATGGTTGAGAGGTATGATGTTGTGGAAATTTAAATAAGCTTGTGACATTATGGGAACCACTTTTGAAACACTTTTAGGCTTTCAGGCAGGAAAATGAAGTAAAAGAAAGATGAAAAAAAGTTAAAAGGAGGCTCGCAATCATGCCGGGGTGGCCATGCTCTATGTAAAAAAGACACTAACTGTTTTAGTGAAGAAATATTAGATTTAGGCCTTTACATCAGGTAATGTTTGAGGAGTTAGACTCATGGATATGGAGCATCTCTAGTAGGGCAGGGTCCAATATTGCCTTGTAGGTGCGACACAGATCACCTCTAAGCAATCTATACGATACCGAGTAGAGTGATAGTGATTTGAGCTTGTCCACATATGACAGGTGTAGGAGGCTATGGATTCTCTTTGTCAGGTATTTCTGTGGCCTTTTCAGTGGGTGCAGGTATTTGGAGAGGTACATACCAAATAAGGGGGGGGGGTTATACTCTATTGGCCTAATAAGGGAGGAGTACATGGAGGTGTTAACCTCCTTTTTTTGGATGCAGCTGCTTTACTTATGAGATGAACCAAGTAAAAGGCTTTTCTGACCACTGCCACTACATAATGGTCGAATGCAAGATTGTTGTCAACCTACCCAGGTCTCTCACCATGGGTTGTGTGCTTATGGGGTTGCCGTTGATGTGGTAATAAGTAGTGGCCGTGTTTTTGCCAAATGGCATGATAATCCATTTTTTGCATTTAACTTAAGGCCATGACTTTGTCACCAGTCATTTGTTGCTGTGAGACCTCTTCCAGTATGTGAACATCATTTGGGGTGTTAGTGACAGTACCCAACTTACAGTCATCCACAAACGTGGTCAGCCACAGCCCTTTTGTCATTACCTGGACCTCTGCGATGTAGATGTCAAACAGTAAAGGTCCCAGGACAGATTCCTGGGGAACACCACTAGTGACATGTCCGCTGTCAGAGGTGGAGGCACCTATTTTAACCTCGTAGGTCCTATCGGTGGACTGTGGCACCTGTGCTTTTTCTGTCTGAGATAGCATGCATGGATGCACACATACATCCATCAGCTACAACTAGATGCACCTCTGGCAGCAATGACATGAGGAGTCGGGAAGAAATGAAGCAATAAAAATTCTTGACCTGCCATATATAATGGGCCTTTGCTTGTGCTTTATTTTTCCCACAGAGGACAGCAAACATCTTGAAAGGCTTTCACTCCTACAAGGAATGAATGGGTTAAGAAAGCAACTGTGGTCCAAAACTAACTAGAATTGTAGTACATCTGTTTGAGCCCCTTGTTAAAGAGTGTTGAGCTGTGTAGTCAATACTGAATATAGACTGCTATGATTCATGAAGGGATGAATAAAGAATCACAAAAAGGAAAGAGAACTAGTCTCTAGATTCTTTAAACACTTATGTTTGCAGGGAGGTATGTAAAAAGCTAAAGTAATGTGAATATACTCATGAAGGTCACTGCTAAGACTCACTGAGACTGTGAAATCATCTGTAATAGGAGACTATAAAAAGATGAACAGACCCTGCATACATTCCACATAATTTAATATGTTTGTGGTAACACTGCAAATAATTTAAAATAGTATCTATGTTGTTAGTCTGTGGGGGGGGGGGTCAAATCCCCTTGTAACTTACAGGTGTGTAAAGCTACATCCCCTAATTATTTAATATAACTCAGAAGTTATACCATCTCAGAGAAAAATATAAAACTTGGTATGTCCCTTCCCAAAGTTTGTTCACCTACAAAACTATGAATATAACTTATATACTACTTAGTGTTATATAGTACTGTTGTCTCTTGCAAATGTATCTATTGTGGAGCTTTTTTCTTGGGGCCTACGCTGAAAAGAGACTTTTCCCGTTAACCAAAGACAAAGGGGGTCTGTAATAAAGCCTACATGTTTTTTTTTCCATGTAAGCATCGCTCCATGCTGCTTACACGGGTGCAAACATTTTTAAATTCAGTAAGCACTGCTGAGCGGTGCACAAGCACATGCCAACACAGAAACTTTTGTGGCATGCAAATCACCTCATAAGCAGGTGAATCTCTTGCAAGTGAGGCAGGTAGAGTGATCCAGCAAGCTGATAGGCATCTGTGCAGACTCTGTGTCAGTGTCCAGAGTGTATGTGGAAAAATTCAGTGTACAGGAGTTTAGAAAGACAAAAGGGGTTGTAAAAATGTAGATATATGGGCAGAAATATAATTACACATTCACATATGAAGGAAAATATTATCCTGTATCCTGTATATCAGAAAAATTAAAGGAAATAATTTAAATAATTTTTTTCTTTTTTAATAATCTGTGCATGTTTGCGCAGCATGCAGCAGTGGGCAAACATGCTTTATAGAAAAATATTTAAAAAAATTGGAAACAAAAATTAATATTATGTGACAAAAAATGTATTACAGGACCTTGTGTGGAGTCCCTACAATGGTGGATTGATGCTTTTGCTCTATTGTTCTAGGGCTATGAAACATGTAGTTTCCAGGCTGTGAGCATGGATACCTATGGGGTCACATGATATTTGGACTGCTGTCTATCTCAGCAGAAAATGTGGTGTTGCTCCCCCACACCCAACACAGAAGTTTTTCCATATAACTGCTTTAACAATAAGTCATCAGTGGTATATCAGCAGTCCAGGCAATCTCAGGACAGTAACATAGAAATTTATCCCACATTGTATGTCTCATGTTACGCAGGAATAACAACGTAGGTATGTATGCTGTTGATTGTGTGATGAATGCCTCCTCTCTGTCTGGCAGCTTGTGTGGCTCAGTGAACTAAGGAAGTTAGCATGGATGATGGTGTTGATGGTTCAAATCTAGAAGTATCTACATATTTTACATGTGAGATATTATTATGTTGGTGTTTTCACAGACTGTCGGTCTGTGTGTGGTGTAACATTATGAACCTCTGTCATATATTAGTTCCATCAGACAGCTGGAGAATGTCATTGACTTTTTGAGTGAAGTGCAATACTGCAGAAACCAGGACAGAAGTCAGTGTCTGTAACACACAGTCCCAGACTGCATGGACTTTTTGAGTGAAGTGCAGTACTGCAGAAACGAGGACAGAAGTCAGTGTCTGTAACACACAGTCCCAGACTGGAGTGCAAATAGGTGCAGGCTGGAGTCACTTTATTAAGTACTGACAGTCCCACTGGGTATGCCCATACACTTAGTTGAAATGAGCACACTTCTGTTGCTCCATCATCAAAATGACCTGTTTTGTATACATACACGTATGTATACATATATTGTCTATCACTATCTCTTTCTCACAAACATAACATACATATGTCAGATATGCATGTCATACACACACAGCTACATTTATATATACATCCCTGGTATAGACATAAATATGTGTGGATATCTGTATTGTCTTACATACCCTAATAATAGTGAGTAAAGCTGTTCTATCACACATCTATAATGTTGCTCCAAGGATCCAAAGTAAGTGTCAGTAGTACATAATGCACTTGCCTACAGACCTCTGTGCCTGCTGGGTGTCATCACATAGACAGCTACAGGTGAGCAGGTGGTGTAATGTATAATATTGTCTATGCACGCATGGACAGGGCTCATTGTTCCTGCCCACAGGCTTGCCCTTCCAAATGCAAACAGCCACATATGGACATACTGGTTACTGTAGACACATAGCTAGGATAATAACAGTTATCTGACTGCTAGGATACTAGGAGCTGATAACAGTATGAAGCAATATCACTCTGCAGGCCACAGATGCTGTTCAACACAAGCCTAGTTTGTGTAATCCACAAGTAGATTGCCTAAAATCATATATGACACAAACATCAGCCATGGCATGTGCGATAAGTACTGTGATCTATAGTGTGTAACACTCAAAAGTGACCTTACTATGGCCAATGAGGTGATGTCACACTTCAATAGGAGTATGGATTTTTTAAGTTTCACATCCCAGTTTGATACAGACACAATGGCATACTTGAATGTTTGTATCAGAAAAAATAGAGTAAATTAGACTAAAAGGGGAATGTGTAGCAACCATATACAGGAAAGAGACATATTTCAGCTCCTTCCTACATTACACAAGTAACCATCCTTTCCATCAAAAATGAGCAGTTGTAAAAGGGCAACTGGTGAGAGCGGCCAGGATGGTGACTGAGGATTTTATATTGGAATGTGAAAGACTAAAAAATATGTTTATTAGAGGAGGCTACCCCAAAACATTAGTCAAACACCTCATAACTGAGGTGAATACAAAAAGACAGGAGGGTAGATTTTTATCCATCTTGAAGAAGTCAGGAATTGTAGCAACTAATGTAGTAAAAATTAGTAATGAAACAATACATTTTTATGTGAGTTTCATCACAGCCTTCAACCTTGATGCAAGTAATATTTTAAACAGAATACAGAAAAATTGGAACATTTTAATGGGTGACCCTACAGTACGCCAAAAACTAGGTACCAACCCTTAGATTATATTCCGCAAAGGACAGAACCTTAAAAGTTTATTAGAATGTCCACTCCATAGAAAATCAAGACTAAAAGGGATGCATAAATGCGGGATGTGTTCGCAGTGTAGAGTGGTAGAAGTAGGCAATACATTTGATATTAGAGGCACCAAGTATAAGATAAACAGGAAATTCAACTGTAATTCTAAAATGGTTGTTTATCTGGCCCAGTGCAAATTCTGCTCAGTATTCTACATAGGAAAAACTGAGCGAAAATTCCAGGAACAGATTTATGAACATCAGTATGCCATATTAAGAGGCAAATTAGAGAATGCATTGGTCAAACATGTCCAACAAGAAAACACACATTCCTTTAGCTTTCAAGTAATAGACCAGATTCCACCAGACATTAGATGGGGAACCAGTTCATTGAAACTGAATGAACTTGAGCTATATTGGCAATTTCTGGTAAATTCCTATAGCTACCCAGGTCTTAATGAGGCATGTTCTATTTCATGCATTTTAAAACTGAAGAGCTTAATAAGCTAAAGATATTTAAAACAGTTTGGTGTAGGAATGAGATACCAAAACAGCATAAGAATGTTGGTTTGTGTGTTATAAATTATTTAATTTTATTTTCAGTTATTTTCAGTCTTATTCTTATTATCATTATTTTTTATTCCCATTTTACTTAGGAAGATATTATTTACATTCATATTTATACTACGCATTGATAATACTTTCATATACCTTTATATATTTTAAGGTGAATATTGAATTAGCTGAACAGATTTGTTACCTTTTAACAGTGACATATGCTAAGGGGTGGGGAGTGTCAGTTTAACATCTACTATTATTGGAGAATGTTGAACACATGAATCAATGTCTTGGTTTTAAAACAAATGACTTGTAATTAACATACTCATCTGAAAGTCTGATCATTGGTCAGATGAAAAGCTCTTTATGTGTATTGTATTGAATAAAGTCGCAGGACTTTTAGGGGTGGGCTCTTTTGTTTTTTCTAACAACCCTTTACTTGCCACTCAGTTCTGTTTCTTCAGGTTTTTGTTTTTCTGTTTTTAAGTGCTCATAGTGTAAGACTTGATAGGTAAGAGTTCTAATCTCACTCCAGGCTACTTGATATGTGTGTGTGTGTGTGTGTGTGTGTGTGTGTGTGTGTGTGTGTGTGTGTTTCTGTGTATTCCCCTGCAAACCAACTGAGAATCCCTCATTGGCCATCAAACTATAATATTTATGCACTTTTTGGCCTCTATGAGTTGCTGCTGGCTTCCAAATTACCCTCTTCTACAAGGTCTGATGATGTCATCTACCTTAAGACTACCAGCTGTCATTGTAGCATCTGACTTAAGCCGTATCACATGCGATAAGTACTGTGATCTATAGTGTGTAAGACTAGATAAGTAGGGGTTCTTATCAAACTCCAAGCCACTTTGTTTGTGTGTATATGTCCATATAGCATATATATGATCACCTCAGTAACTTAGAAAGAGGTAGGGTTTTGCAGTATCTTATTTGTAGCAGGTGATGTGGCCTTCCAAATGCCTGACCACAACTAGGCCTGCTGATGTCATCAAGCATAATATGTCCTAAACCAATAGTACTAAAAGACATGAGGTGTGCTGTGTGCACACATACTGTGATCAGTAGTGTTCCATTACATAGGTAAGTGTTCTAATCTACATACAGCCAACTTGCACTGTGTGTGTGTGTGTGTGTGTGTGTGTGTGTGTGTGTGTGTGTGTGTGTGTGTGTGTGTGTGTGGTACCATGTCCTGTAATCAGTAATTGGAAGTGGCTTTATCCTCAATGTAGCCATGTTTATGTGTGTAGCTGTTAGAGCATTTTACATCAGCTTATGGAACCATAGGATGTTTGAACTTAACTAGCGTAATGGATATAGAGCCCTCACAATCCTAGACAACATTATACCATTATTTACATAATCAGCACATATTGCTCCAGTCAATGAGGTACACAGGCAGAAGCCCTGTGGTGAAATGATGGTTGCCTAGGCAATCATACAGATGTCATGTGCTGAGGTGCACTGAGGTGCTCTGTGTGCCATTAGGCTGGGTTATGTTTCAAAGGTGTGTTAAAGTCTGCTAGACAAATCTCTCCCACCAGCATGTATTACTAATGTCACATACTAGGATAATGTCCTTACAGTGATTAATCATAGGTTCATAGGTAGGTACTAGGCTATTGGCCCAAGGGACTACATAAGCCTAGCCAACAAGGTTCCCTGGCTTATGGCACCCAAGAAAGTTATTTTCCTGTGCCACTGTCGAGCAGAGACACAGAAGTGATCCCCGTGGTGTATTTTCTATTCCCCATCCACTCATCAAGATTTTTCTTGAAGAGTGCCAATGAAGAACTTTGCTTGACATAGATGGGTAGCCTGTTCCAGAGTATGGGAAGTCTCTGGGACAGGAATCTATCCCTCCAGCATGTCCTGTTTATTGTGGTGACAAGGTTTAGGTCCCTAGAGCATGTAGCTCGGAGGGATTGGGATTTCTTTAGGTGTAGCATGTCCAACAGCTCTGGGTTTGACATAGCTTTATATGTTAAGTAGAGATCACCTCGGAGTAGGTGATATGCTACGGAGTAAAGCTGGAGTTTTTTGAGATGGTCAGTGTAGGGCATTTGTTTGAGGCCAGTAATCCTCTTTGTGAGGTATTTCTGTGGCCTTTCCAACTGCTGCAGATGTCTTGTGAGGTACATTCCAAAAGGGGCGTTGTACTCTATAATGGGTCTAATTTGTGTCAAGTAGAGGGGAACAATGACCTCTTTTTTCCTGGATGTACTATCCATGTAATCCATGTACTATGCCACCTATAGATATGCAGCATTTACAATCAAGTGCGGTCACACATTGCCCTGTATGCAAAGCAGAGATCACCTTTGAGTAGTCTATACTCCACAGGCTACAATGACACTCATTTCAGACGATCCCTATTGAAAACATACTGAAGATGTGAAGTGCCCTTGTGAGGGACCATACTGGTGTATGCAGTTAACAGTGCTGCTTGGAAAGGTACATTACCAAATGGCCATTGCACTCAGATATTGGCATGCTGAGGGACGAGTACATGGAGGCTATGAGTATGTCAATCACAGGTGGCTGTGCCCTCAGCTATTACATATGATTTTTTGCGTACCACTGGGGAGACTTGGTGATCTCAGGCACATTAGTTGTAAACCTGTGTGTCCAGGTCTGTGTGCCCAGTTCTTTCACCCCTGAGTATGTACATCACATGCTGCTACTGATGTGCTACTTACCAGGTACATAGATGTTACTGATGGAAATTATACCACATATATATTTGCATGAAATTTTTGGCCATTAGTCTGTCAACAGGCATTTGTTCATCAATACTCTCTTGTAGAATACTGACATAACTCACAGACTCTGAGTGCTCACAGTTTGCAGGCATCAGCCAACATTGTTAGCAACAGACATCCAGTAGTTGCTTGTGTTGTGGTTAAATGGATTCCAATAAGTAGAAGACCCATGACTGAGCCATGTTGAATACTGCTGCCTATAGATCAGCTATTGGAGGCAGATGTCCCTATGCTGAGTATGTGTGACATCAATGGGCCCTTGAGTCACCCCTACAATGACAGTACCATGGATGTCAAAGTGGTTGCTTTGTAAATGATGCCTGAGTGTGCGATATACTCAGATGGCTTGGCACGGTCCAGGGGGTTGCATGCCCTGATCCCCTTACTCAGGTCTTTGGTGACTGCTTTGGAAATGTCCACCATGTTTAAAAGTCATTGTCTCCCTGTCAGACATCCAAACTGTGCAGAGTCAATTCTGTGTAGATCACATATATGTGTGCTGATCAGCTCCATGATAATTTGCCCCTACAGGCATACAGATATGGATACTCAGACAAAGAGGTCTATTGTTCTTGTGGTCAGTGGATGCACCACCTCGTGCAAGATTATAACAGCTGCTGTCCACTCAGCTGAGGTGCAGCCAGTGATTTCAGTATGATTGCAGGTGTTCCCGATGGTGTTAGTAATCCTTTTCAGATCCCATGTAGGATGCAGCCTGGGATGTTAGCATGTCTAGTAGATGCTGTGTATCCCCCCACTAAGAGGCCATTTGCAACCTGCTCTGTAGATAGGGAAATTGTGGGACAGGTTGTTAGGAATGTCATGTGTCTCATTTGGTGGGGACAGGAGA
This sequence comes from Protopterus annectens, assembly GCF_019279795.1. Lineage (NCBI taxonomy): Eukaryota > Metazoa > Chordata > Ceratodontiformes > Protopteridae > Protopterus > Protopterus annectens. Next base: position 1,875,237,581 of record NC_056741.1, on the reverse strand, counting down.
GTGAAGTTGACATGGAACCTGTGGGACTACAGTTTAGCTATGAGTATAGATCCATTATATGTGACATCATTATCTATAAGTTCACTGACAATTTGGGCCTGTCCTTTGAGGTTACACATGTAACTACTCTGTGCATTGTATGGCTGGCTAATTTTCTCACTTACTGTGTCTACACAACATCACAACAACACTACCTACTTCTTTTAGCTGAGGAGGTTGTGCCTCCATTTGGGGGACCATCCTCACCCCAACTGTCACACAGCAATGTCCACCTCTTATTGTACAGCTTGCTAATGCCAGCTGTCCACCAATCAGGTTTGCTGTGCCATGTGTCTGTGTTTCTCCTGTCACATACAGCTGAGTTCATGCAGTTGTAATGCTGCTGGCATAATGCATGGGTGTAGAGCTCTGCATACTTGCCTATCCCATCTGAGGGGGAAGGTGCAGTAAGGCTATGTAAACCATCCCACAGGAGGTAGTAAATGGCTTTGTTGAAATATGTCTGTATTGTCTGCAAAGAGGGATTTAGTGCTGGTAGTTTTAATGAGAGTGATCTGTGGTCAGATACCACCAGGGAGGACCTCACATTACGGGGCAGCAGTGGTCACCCATATTGGTAAACACATGATGCAATACATTGGTTCCCCTTCTGGGGATGTCATGGCACTGCTCTAGGACATTGTAGTTAAGGAGGTGGACTAACCTTTGGGCAAGTGAGCTGCATCATGCCTAAACAACACAGTTGGTGGTCACCTAATGCCATCCCAAACCATGGTCTAATGATATACCTTGATAGGCACACATACATACAAATATGCACAATGGATGTCTGGATTCATGGAGCTGCTGCTGTAGCCAACAATTGCTTGATTATGTGCCCTGCCAGTACTGAATAGCACCTGCAGTGTCTCTGGGAAATCACAGTGTTTCAAAAAACGTGTATGTGTATCTATCCCTAATGAGTAAGCATACACCACCTGCATTACCTTGCACACTGCCATTTTGAGGTCTGAACATGTTGATGGACATGTGTTCTAGTATGGCTGTTGTGCTGTCCACAGCCTTGAACCAGATGTTCTTGACTGCACATGTCTACATATTCCAGGGTGGGGACACCTTCCACAGAGTGGAGTCCATTGTTGCCATACCCAGTCTGTATCAGCATATCCATGATGTATAAAGATGGTGTTCTCACTGACAACATTACCCTCAACATTCCATCCAAGATGCATTGTGGGGGTGTCAGCAGCCTTGGCTGGTACTCCAAATCTTAGGGGTGACAGATGAAGACCATCACTGGCGAAGCATTGATGTCTGTTGAGCAAGGTATCCCAGGCAGACATGTAGTAGATTCCCTTACAATGACACTACATACTAAGGCAATTAATGACTTCCATCAGTTTCCGTGTGTATGGAGCCATCATCCTAGATGAGGGTCAACTGTAGCTGAAAACTAGGGTCTATATCAGAACATCGGTGTTTTAAAACTTCGAATGTTCTAATATCAACCTGTTTTGAGTGAATGCTAAAAATAGCGAAGCTGAAGAATACCGAATTATTTTCTAGGGAAAGAATTTGGTTGGCCGGTTCTGTGGCTTTGCTATTTTCAGCGCTGTGGTGGAAAGTTACCGGTCGGGTTCAGGTAAGTGTGCAATTGTGTGGTCATTAGGGTTAGGGCACAGGTTAGGTGAGTTAGGGTTAGGGTGCGGTTTAGGTGAGTTAGGGTTAGGGCGCGGGTTAGGTGAATTAGGGTTAGGGGCAGGTTAAGTGAGTTAGCTTTAGGGTGTGGGTTAGCTAAGTGTGCGATAGTGATGGACCTTAGGGTTAGGGTTTGGGTTAAGGTAAGTGGATAGATAGTAGTGTATGTACAGTTTAGTGTAGGGTTAGTTGTAGGATTATAAGTGTATGTGTGTGGATTGATGTTTTTTAGGTATGCTTGTGTTGTGTGTATGTGTTTTGGAATAGCAATTTTTTTCTCAAGGAAAAAATTTGCTGTTCTAAGTGTTCGATATTATGTGGTTTAGATATTTTTGGTTTGATAAAATAGCGTTCGCTATTTTCCTCATCCGATAGCGTAATATAAACGTGAAAACTATGCACATACCTGTGAGAGAGTCAGACTGGTTAAACTCATTCATGTGTTTGCATGCAGTTTGGTGACATATGTCCCTAGTCATTTACACCTGCAGGAACTATGATGTCAACATTATGTTAACTGATATTCCTTGATTTTCAGCAATGTGTGGTATGGCATATTGTGTCAACCCACAGACAGCCAACTGTGATCTTTCCTATATGTAGCCACTTGACACAGACATCAGTGTGTCTCATTATGTAATCACCTATGACTAAAAGGTGTGATTTTTTTGTTTTGCTTTGGGTGTTTGACCAGTAAGGGAGTGGTGCATGCAGTATTATGTGCACTGTGCTCTCCAGAGGCTGGATTTTCTGAGGTGTCTGTTACTTTGGAATGTGTCTGGTAAGGAGCTGTACACATGCAGGTATGTGTGATGTGGATGTAGGTGGTGCAGGATGTGAGCTGTGCATGTTAGCAAAATGCTCATTGCCATATGTAATGACTGCTGTTGGAGACACCATGGCAGCAAGATTTGAAATGCAGTCACATCTGTCACACGTTGTGTTTGTGTGTTCCATATCTTATCAGCAGGTCCTGCAAAGTTAGGGTCATGCTGCCACACCCTTGGGGTTGACAGCCTGATATGCAGTTTTTGTAGGCACTCCTTGTAGTGAATTTATGGATGCCAGTGCTTGCATAGAGGACTTGTTTAACTTTGCTGACATTATGTTGGCCTTGCAAGCGTATGATGCCTGTTAAGCAACCAGACAGCACAATGGTTGTATTGTGACATGATGTGGGAACAGACATGTGTTTCAGGTACATAACTGTACAGTATGACATGTCTAAGACATGGCAGCTAGATAGACATTGGCCAAAGGTGGCCAGTCCACTGCAGTAGGCCTCACAGTCATGTCACGCAATTATCCACCATTAATCTGTTGAAGGGCATGATGCATGACTTGCTGTGAAGTTGTCACCTACGATGGATCACCGCCACTGTGCTGCTTATTTCAGCAAGCATTGACATCTATGTCACTGGACAATGCACATTATATTGTGATGATGCAGCAGTGCATCTATTCACCATCTTGTCAGTTCCCTAGTGACATACCACCAACCCTGGAACAGAAGGCGTAATACATGCAAAAGCCAACTGAGTTCCCAGGTTTCTAATCAAGGCATCTACCTGGAGAAGGGTATGTGAAGCCTACAGAGACTTTCATGATGTGCGACAGCTGTGTGGATGAACAAACAGGCTATGTCCTGCTTCTTATCAAAAGTTTCATAGTAACGTTTTGCGTGTGGTGATAGAAAATGTATTGGAGCATGGTATCCTATGTGAGAGTGGTTTTGGTGAGAGCAGCATTATTAGTTGCCAGGCACAGGCAATTCCATGGACTCCCCTGATTTGCATAGTCTTCACAAGGTAATTGTGTCCTTCTAGGACACATTGCTTGGGTAATGTCCAACTGCAAAATACATGTGTAAAACCGCCATCTTACCTTTACAGGGTATACATATTACACTTCCCTAACTTGTTTGTCTGTGCTCTGTACAGACACCTTGGATGACTCTCTTCTTGGAACATGCTGGAAGTAACTACAATACTTAGTTGCACAAAGTACAGCTAGCATGCAGTGTCAAGCAGTGTCCCCAGATCACTGAGTCATGTGGTATGAAATGCCATGTAAGGAGTTAGCATGTATATGAGCAGTAACACTGTCATACACCTACTGACACTGGACCAAACACAGTTTTTTTGCTCAAGGCCAGATCATGCCTACCTACCTTAAACAGTGGACCCCATTGAGTGTTACACTATGCAATGGATGACGGGAATATGACTCACTCCACCTACCATGGCCTGACAAGGTGTTTGACAATATTAGACCAACAGGCCTTGTTGGAAACTATGTAGGTTATTTACAGAGTGGTGTGTCAGCTGGTGGATAGGCAAGTGTCTGATAGTCATAATCTGGGAAGATAGCATCAGGAGACCTACGCTACAGTGATGCCAGTCACCAGTGGATTTCCCCATACATCAGTAATGGCGTACCCCTTCTAGCCATTCCCTTCTCAGGAGTCAGGGCCACTGTCAGTGACCTCTGACTGGCTACATTAGCAGGTGATTGCATATTAGGAGCTGTCACTGAATCCCACACAGATCCAACAGTTACCTTGGATGGTCTGAGACACACATTCAGTTGTTGTCTGAGCCACTGACAAATAGTAAATGCCAATGACTGCACAATACTATCCTTTGGGAAGTTATCCACCCCTGGAAAATATAGTACTGTCCACACAGCACACACAGTTGAGCCATTAGTCATGGAGTTATGGACACAGAGAGTAATTTAGTCTTTGACTTTCACTGGTCAGTAAAAGTGGGGATCCATTCAATTTTGTACAACCTGTACAGAAAGGTATGGGATGTAAACCCCAGACTGTCATTCTGAATGTGGCACTTATTGCACCTATCATTGGGTGCAATGGCACCCTTGCTACATCACTACACAGGTATATCTTACAACTGTAGCAGCCACACAGTATCCATGGTACAGCAATACACACTGTAGATAGCATGTCCTGTGGAGTCCTTGTCAAAACCTTACATGTGTAGTCTGGCTTCTAAATGCATTGGAGGGCATGTGTATGGCTGCCATACAGGGAGGTGTCGGATCCCACTGTGTACCTCGTGTGTATCCATGACAGGACTAACGCATGTCTTACTTGTTCTACAAACCTACACTGTCACTGTGGTGTAAATAGTACATGCTAGAGAGACAGGTATGTAACACAGACATTACACCCTGTATGTAAAAGGCCCCCAATGTATGCCAAGCACACATCTGCTGTGACACACATCATGTTCAAGTTACACAGTGGGATGCAGA
>NC_056741.1:1874915107-1874927607 GCF_019279795.1 Protopterus annectens | reverse complement strand
CCAAAGAGAAACTTGGAACACCCAACTGTGAATCACTATCCAAAAAGCCACACTGGGACAATGTAGATTAGCACTTTCATTCACTTTTTAATACTGTGAACTTCATCAGAAACATCACATACAACCCTACCCCTTCCTTTTACAATGAATTACCTTGACAGGAAATGACATAAGATACCAGTTAATACCAATGATACGTAGAAAATGTATATTATACTTTGTATAAATATATATATATATATATATATATATATATATATATATATATATATACTTCTAAATATATGTATACACATTAATAAAATCATTTCAAAAATACATTTGTAACTGATTATAAATAATTGTAAATTTATCTGTGTGTTAAAAAACATTTTAAATTTATAACCTCATTTAAACCGGGTGTAGTGTCCGCAACCAGCAGTAATTGCCAAAATGCTTCCTTGCATTCTAACACATTGTTTAAATCACCAGCAAATAAAGCTTTGTCCACATTGTCTATTATAAAAAATTCAAACTTCTTAAATTCTTGACATAACAATGCATGCCTAGCTAATGAATTTGTCTTATCTTTTTTCTTAATAGCCAGGTTATGTTCATATATTCTGCGTTTCAAACTTCTCTTTGTTTTGCCAATATAATGACTTTCACATGATAAATAGGTGGCTACATAAACAACATAATCACTGTTGCAATTGTAATAATTTTTAGCTCAAAAAGTTTTTCTTGAATGGCCTATAGTAACAAAAGATGAATTACTTATAAACCTACATTGTTTGCAATTAGTACAACTATAAGTGCCCTTTCTATGAGTACATGAACGACTGTTACTACTACTCTTCTCTTTTCCAAATTCTAACATGTACTTAATGTTAGTTATTTTTTTATAAGTGAATCTTGGTACTATTCCTAATGTGGCTTCTAACTCCTTATTACCAAGGATTATTCTCCAATTGTTCTCTATTATATGTTTGATATGCCACATTTCACTAACTATTGGTATAGGAAATGCAATTTTGTATTCATTTGCTTCTCTTTTAGAACTACCTGTATTTTGATAATTTACTGGACCAACCATCACATCCTTAGAGTACAAAATCGGTTTTGCAACCCCACTTCTTAGTGCCATAACTTCACCTTCTATTCTTTTTAACCAATCTAGATCATAACCTCTATTTATGAAAAGTGACCTCAAAAATAAAACTTCCTTTTGAAAAACTTCATTATCTGAAGTTAATCTACTTAGTCTTATGATTTGTCCTTTGATGACTCCTTTTTTCATGTGTGGGGGATGCAGACTATCTTTGTGTAAATACTGATTAGCAAAAAAAAGGTTTTCTATAAATTTTGCTACTGAATTATTTTCTCTCATAGTCTATACCTAAGTTTAAATCCAAAAGGTTGATTGTTTCTCCAAATCCACTAATCTTAAATTGTAAAAATGCAGTGGTTAAATTTAGGTCCATAACAAATTCTACAAATTCTTGATAATTCCCCATCCATAAGAAAAACAAATTGTCTATGTATCTATAATAGATGTCTACCCTACTAAAACTAGAATGCGACTTTAGAAATTTTGATTCCCAATTGGCCATGACGAAATTAGCAAAAGCCGGAGCTACTTTTGCCCCCATTGCTACTCCTGAAAGTTGCTTGTACAACACTTTTTTGAAACTGAAATAATTATTTCCTAAAACCAAGTCCATTAAACTACAAATGGTATTGATTTTTTCACCAGAAAATTCTCTGTTCTCAGTCAAATATTCTCTGAGATACTCAATACCTTGTTGTTGATCTATTGATGTGTATAGATTTTTTACATCCAAGGTTCCAAAATAAATCGGTTTATTCATAACAACATACTCTCTCAAAATCTCTATCAAATGCCGAGTCTCTGAGATAATATTTGGATTTTTGAACCACTGGATTTAAAACACAATCCAACCATATGGATATATTTTCAGTTTTAGATCGTTTAGCTGAGATAATAGGCCTAAATGGCGGATTTTTTTCATTATTTTGAATTTTGGGAATACTGAAGAATGATGCCATTTTAGGTTGTTCAACTAATAAAAAATTATAACTATTGTTATCTATCTCTCCCTGACAAAACATATCAAAAAGTGTAACATCTAAATTCTTGTAACTTTGACTTACTTTCTCATAATTAACCCTTCTATATACATTAACTTCCTTTAACATCAACTCTATTGAATATTCATAGTCTTTAGTTTTCATAATGACTATTTTACCACCTTTGTCTGCCTTCATTGTTCTTATATCAGGGTTTTTACTTAAATTGTATAAGGCTTGATGTTCATCTTTAGACATATTTTTTTCTTTATTACAATAGTTTATCTTTCTAAATTCACTTTCACATATATTCTGAAACACCTGCAAAGTACTTTGCAAGGGAGGATTGAATGGACTGGGCTTACTAGATGTATCCATACTAATTGTAGTGTTATTTTGTAATACATCATGCATAATATAACTTAAATTCAACTTTCTTAGATATAATCTAAAATCAATTAACAGTTTGCCCACATTCATCCCACATTGGTATCTTATGTCATTTCCTGTCAAGGTAATTCATTATAAAAGGAAGGGGTAGGGTAATATGTGATGTTTCTGATGAAGTTCACAGTATTAAAAAGTGAATGAAAGTGCTAATCTATATTGTCCGAGTGTGGCTTTTTGGATAGTGATTCACAGTTGGGTGTTCCAAGTTTCTCAAACCTACTACACTTGCCATAGATAACTTACCCAGTGAATACCTCAAAATTGCAGCTGAATCTATAGCCTTCCCAGTATCAATCCTTATAAATAGATCCTTTCCCTCAACTGTGGAAAATTTCCCATGTAATCCCATTTCATAAAGGGGGACCTTTCACAAAACTGACAAACTATTGGCCAATTGCTATTCTTTCATCTCTTTCTAAGCTACTCGAAAGGTGTATTCATCTCCAGGCCATGAAATTCTTACTAACAAATAACCTTCTCACAAACGCTCTGCATGGGTTTTGCCCATCACATAGTACCACTACAGTTCTCTTATCCTTCACTAATACAGTAAACCATCACAGGAATAACAACAACTTTCTATCTGCAATCTCTCTAGACCTATCAAAAGCTTTTGATATGGTCTCCCATTCCAAACTAATAAATGTACTAACTGAACTAATGTTCTCACCATTTGCCACAGCATGGTTTCATAACTATTTATCTGTCCATCAATAATCTGTTCTATGGCAGTGTGACCTATCTCCTCACCTTCCTTTATCCATTGGTGTCCCCCAAGGATCTATCTTGGGGCCTCTCCCTTTCTCCCTCTTTACTAATAATCTACACACAGCTACTCTACATGGTTCTATAATACAGTATGCAGATGACTTTACACGTATCTGTGCTGCCACTTCTCTTTCAACTCTTCATTCTCAAACACAGAAATTTTTCACTTCTGTTGAAACATTGTTACCAATGCCCATCTAATCCTGAACCCAAACAAAACTACTCTTCCAGCCTAACAAGACAGCTATCTCATGCCCATCATTTAACATAATAGCCAAAGACAATACTGTGATCTCCCCAACAATCCATACAAAGCTTCTTGGAGTGGAAATAGACAATACCCTAAAATTTGACATGCATGTCTCCCTAACTATTAAAAAAGTCCATAAGAAATTTGGAAGTCTATATAGGCACAAAAGGTTCCTGACCACAATGGCCAAAATAACATTAGCACAAACCCATCTGCTCTCCACTCTACTATATGCCTATTCAATTTTAACTAATCTAAGGAAAAGTGACTTATCTAAGCTAAAAGCATGTTATAATAAAATTGCTAAATTTGCATCTGACTGCCCATATAGAATACATCATTGCACATATTTAAGGATACTAGACTGGCCTGAGCTTCCCAACATTATTCTTTATAACCAACTTTCTCTAACTCACAAAATTGTAACACAACCAACTAGAACCCCTGCACTACAAAATCTTATCCTTCCTTACAGTTCCAGCAGACCACTTCACTCCAACAACAAGAACTTATTCACCGTCTCCAAGGCCAACAACACTGCAGGAAAATCTTTATTTTCCAACTATGTATCTCATATATGGAACTCCCTTCCTAACTCCATTCTCTCAATCAAATCCACTAACCACTTTAAACCATCACTTAAAGCTTACCTAAAAAAATAAGTGGCTATGTTCCTGTACTAACCCCTCATGAGTGCTCTGATACATCACAGTATACCCTAAACATATCAAACTTCTCCCCAGTGTTTAATCCTTTGTTCCTACTGACCTGTCTTGACCTTATATCTAGCGATGTTCAAAGCCCAGGTTTTGTTGTCAAGATGTAACAGATTTGTATCTTCATATGTATACTACATTTTGTTTACTTTATACTTTATTGATTATTGTAATGTGTGCATGAAAATTTACTGTTACTGTTTCTCCCCAGGCCTCTGCTGAAAAAGGACGTGTGTCCAGTCGGACTTTCCCGGTAAACAAATGTTAAATAAATAAATAAAATAAATAAGTTTCCTTTTCATGACATCCCCCTATGTGCTTTCATTACATTACATTCTTTTGTGGTTATACTGTATGGGACACTTGTGTTTATATGTGGGTTCACATCTGTACAACACTGACACCTCACATTTGGACCTGCTACACTACCCTGGCCAACAAATATATATTATTCATTATCTATTTATAAAATTATATATTTCAGTCCTGTTTCACATATGAAAATGAATGGACTACATTGGGGCTTGAACTGTGAATGCCTGCATATTAAGCAAAAGGTCTAATCACTACAATATTCCTCTTTGGCTGTTTTGGCTGTATATTTTTATTTAGCTTCTTTAGATGTTTGCAATCTGCTATGCATAGCTGTGCAGCACGCACACCCGCTCAGCTATGCTTAAACTTTATTGGGAACAGAAAAAAAAAATATGGTGTTATATTTTTATTTTCCTTTGCCATATGCACATTGCTTTCTGCCTCTTAGGCACGACATCTGAACAAAGCGTGACCTGATGGGGGGAGAAATAGGGACAAATTTTAGATGTTGCTCTTGCCAACTTTGAAAGTTGATAAGATAACAGGGGCTTTGTATTGGCATGAATTTTCTGAAGGTTATAATGTTTGAGACTCAACTGTCTCTTATTATTTTCTGACTTTGGACTTTAATGATTTTACACTGTCAGAAAACCATACATTTATGGGGAGTTGACCACAAATATGAGGCTAAAGTCTGGCATTCTGCAAAAATCTGTATGGTTGAGGGGTATCTGTGTGCATTTACACATATTTCCAGCTTCTGTAGGATGCAAAAGTGCCATATGGCAATTTAGCAATACAGGGGGTGTGTCACAGAAGCTGTGACACACCTGCTGTATTGGTTTCCTTTTGCCATTGTTATTTCAGTGTCCACAGACACTGAAATGATCTATTTTACATTTCGGTTTCCGCAGATACTAAAATACTGGCATAATATTAGAGCTAAGCTCTAATATTATGCCAGTATGGCTTAGAAAGTGCCGTATGACACTTTCTGAGTGCAGTGGGGCATAGTTAGTGTCCGTACACTGCTCGGACATGCCCCCTGCACTTGTTCTTGTTTCGTGGCCATCTAGTTTAGACAGCAGCACACCCTTATGGATATGCAGGGTGCGCTGCTGTCCTAGATGGCCACGGAATGCTCTGTGCAAAAATTACACTATTCTTGCACTGAGCTTGATGAATCCCAGGGATTATCTATGAAATGTTTAAAGAACCTTACCTTATGTGAAAAACAGTCTGGACCATTATAGACAAACCCATTCTCCCATTTGTCAAGTACCATGTTTGCACAGGTGTTAGCGATCAGGATCCCCATTGCCACACTTGAGGTCTAATGGTAAAAATTATTATCGAAAAGAAAACTATTGTTCTCCAAAACTAATTCAAGTAGTGCACAAATAGTTTCTACTTGCCTACTAGGTAGTTGGCTATGATTACAATATGATTCGCTAATTGACTTAATACCGTAGTCATTCGGGATCACTGTAAAATGAGCTGTAATATCTAACACAACTAGTAAAAATGGAATCCTTCTGCTATTAAACCATTCCTTCGGCTGTCTTAGAAAGTCACCTGTGTCTTTAATAAAGCTTGTCTCATATTTAAGGTATTTACTTAACAAATTTTGTTGATAAAATGAAACAGGTTCAGTGGACCAACCTCTACTAGTAACTATTGGTCTCATGGGGGAATTTCTCCACTGATTTATGAATTTTTGGTAACCCATATAAAATAGGTATTACTGGACAGGGGACAGTGAAATAATTAAATGCATCAGTATCAATATCATTCATTGCTTCCAAATCAAAAATTAACATTATCTATCATCCTATTCACATCTGATACTGATATCTCTTTAAAAGCATATTGGTCAGACAAAATTACACACATTGCTTCAAAATAATCACTCATATTCATTAAAATGATTGCCCCTCCTTTGTCAGCTTCCTTAATTATAATGTCATTGTTTCTTTGTAGCTGCCATAATGCCTTTTGTTCTGCACAAGATAAATTATAAAACTTCCTAAATTCATTCTTATTGTTATAACATTTATGCAAACGTAACTCACAAATGTCATGGAATGCATTGACTACAAGATGACTAAAAGGTACAAAAGTACTTATTCATTTACAAAAAACAGTTCATGAAGCAACGGTGCCTTTAAACTTTAACTTTAAATTCACATTCCATGTGAACAACTTCGAGCCAGTAAGTGATTCAGCTATATTATTATTTGCAGGTACAAACCTAAGGCCTCTATTTAATAGAGACAAGTCCACAGAAGTCAGTATTACACTGGATAAATTGATAACAGATTGATTGTTTATTGTACCTGTTGATGCACCTTGCTCCATGTTGACTGACCACTGTATGTTCTTCACCCTCCTTCTCTGTTGACTATGACTTCTTGGCGGCTTCTATCTTGTCGAATTGAAGAACTGTGGTGATTTCCTCTGGTAACTTCAGCTGGAAGGTAATGGAGCCATGTTGAAAATCTGCCGTGGTACCATTGGAATCAATTGGAGCCAGTAGCTGAGCAGAAGGAATGTCATGTGAGGTGCTAGGCTCATTATCATCAATTTCATTGGTGGAAGTGGTAACATTTTCAGCTAAAGAATGAGGTTGCGTTGTCTGATTTAAGGGCATATGCACATCATCCAAAGTATACATTGAGTCCTTTTGTAATAGCATTCATGAGAGGGAGCGATTTGAATAATAAACTTGAACTTAAAGAATATGAGTGGATTCTACAAATGCAAACTGATCCCTCCATGAATTAACCAAACAGTTCTTAAACGCAAACAGTTTTGCTTAAAGTGATGTTTTTTTAACATAATTACTTTTACGTAAATTGCTTAATTGGACATGAATTACAATTGGCTGTGCTATTATGAGAATGTGTATTTAAAGAAGTTGTAATGAAGAAATTTCAGTTTGCACTGAGGAAAGGTTTTATGTGAACCTGAAAGCTTTGCTGTTTTTGTTCTTATTAAACTTTTATATGGTACATTGCTGAGTTTGTTTTTTTTTTTCATCTTTTACTGCTCAACACCAGAAGAAGCTATATCCCTGAATGTGAATAAGTATCTGTTCATACCTTGCACCTCATTACTCTACTTCTTCACTCACTTCCCTACATCAATTAAGTTCTCTCCACTGACTCTCATTCTAAATATGCCATAATCCTGTTTTTTTCTCTCACTTCAAATTGCAATTCCTTTTTTTATTATACCAACTTACCTTTTTAATTTGTCTACAGACCAGCTAAAATTTAACTTGCATCTATTCTTAACCAATGTTCTCACATTCCCCAGGATTCACTATTCCTCCGTGCAGGATCAGCTTAGTCTTGCACGGAGGCGGCCGCTTAGGTGCAGGATGTCAGTGCACCATGCATATTAATGAGTCGCGCTGCCTGAGCTCCTAATCTTACATGAAGCATGTAAGAGTGCATGGGGCATATCTGAGAGCAGAGCTCTCAGAATATACACGCCCCCACAATGAAGAACAGCAGAAAGGGCTAAGAAATGAGCGAGACCGCTAATAGGTGTCTGCACATCCACACCAACAGTCCCCTGTGTACAACAGTAATTATATATAAAAAAATTAACAACCCTTTTTTTTTTTTAAATCTTATTAAAGCTAACTGTAGATGCATGGGTGTGCCCAATGCTTAGCTACAATTAATGCAGCTTAAATGGCTGAAGAGGATAAAAAGGCAGATATATGCAAATGAAGCAGCATAGCAATAGTGTAATGGGCAGAGCATTCGCTTTACGAGCAAGCATTCCCGGTTTGAGTCCCACTGCAGCACATTCCATTTTCCATGGCAAAGCACATTATGACCAATATTTTTGTTGCATAACCCACTAAATAACATATATTAATGAACTGGAGTACTGCAGTAACTGCACATGTGAGGTGCCAGTGTCATAATGAATAAAGCACTAGTAAGCAGGTTTAAGCACCAATAAGCAGTAGTAAGTATATATAAGCACTAATAAGTGGGTTTAAGCCCATTTGCATGGGGGTAAGCAATGTCTACACTGGTTAAGCAATTTTGAAGATAACTCTCTGCACACATATGTAACCAAAGGTTAGCAGTGCTTACCCTCACACAAACCCACTTATAACGGCTCAAAAGTGCCTTAATCATTCTGTATCCAAGGGCCTTTGTTCTGCCCATCAACAAAATTAACAGCCTTGGAGGTCTTGAACCCATGACCCTATACTCTATAGTCACAGTAGTTAATGACCAATCCATCACAGCAGTACAAAAGATTGAGGTATCACCAAACAAGTCTTCACCATAGTAAAATCAAACTGAACCTGTGAAAGGATTCAGTATACAGACATATGTGCCTTAACCCACTAAATAACATAAATATGTGAACTGGAGTACAGCAGTAAGCCCAGGCGTCAGGTGTAATTGTAATAGAGTGTTGAAGTCCCCAGTAAAACACAAGGACCCCATACAGTGTACATACACATGAATCATGGATACGAGGCATACATAGAAGGTGTAATGATTAATAAATAAATGTCAAAAAGGAAATATAATGCACAGTCAAATGTAAGCAATGCTAAGCATTGCACAGGCCAACTTAGGAGGTGTAAGCAATGTGTAGGCTAGCTAACTCAATGTGCCCAGTGTTATATCCCTTTAAACAATGCCAACTTTAGGTAAGCATGTTTGCCCACAGCTTAGCCTTTTCAAAACTGGTCAATCAAGAAAAGGTGCAGAAAATCAGCCCTACTTAAACCCAAGAGGTGGGAATACATCTCATAACTGGTTGTAGCTTCCCTTGCAGGCACTATGTCAGGAAGGGGAGAGTGTGTGCACTTTCGGATGCAGCGCTGGTGCATCCAGGAATCCAGAGTCATGGCAGGACCCCTTGTTAAAGACCATGAACAGAGACTGCTGCAGGGCCAGTACCAGGGCTCCCAATATAAGGCGGATGCCAGGGACCATCTCGCCCATGACCTTACCAATGCCACTGGCATACCCGGAACTAATGAGCAGGTCAGGCATCACTATGTCGACCTGAAGCAGCATAAGGGGGACCTCTTGGAGCAGTGGATCCAAGCGGCTAGAACAGCAGGGGATGTTCCAGCTGTGTGTAAGTATCAATCCTCTATCTATTTAATAATTGTCAGCTCATGTATATCATGGATAGGTATTGCTAAATATTCCTCTGATGTCCTCCACAGCTGCAATCAAGCGGGCCATGAACCAGGAGGCCCATGGCAATCAGCTGGAGAGGTTGCGACATGAGGCAGGTCAGTAATACTCTCGCACTTACTGTCATAGGAAATAAATCTAAAAGTATTAGTAAATTAATTGCCTGTATAAAACCTGTATTGTTTAAGGCAAGTACTGCATATACTGAGAATATGGCAGGAAGAGTCTCATATAGTTTGTATGTAAATAAAAGCATAATAGCCTGACAATAAAGGTCTAACTGCTGGACTGCATGTGTATACTCTGGTATCATATGGTACTGTAGATTTGCAATCATGTAATAGTACTGTTGTATTAAGCACTGTTACCCACATCATGCACCATAAATTGAATGTGTAGGAATGCCTGTATATAACTGGTGTAATCCCCAGAGGCCATTTAGTATAACTGAGAGACACATAGACAGAAAACAGGGGAAAAGCAGACAACAAAACCCAAATTGCACATGCGAATGAGATGCGAACTGTTGTTTTTTTAGCACACACAGCCATGATTCAAATCCTGCCAGTGGTAGTAGTCTGCATACAGAATAATACCCCACAACTGTACAGGTATGTCCAGAATGTCCAGTAAAGTAGCCCATATCTGTTGCCTGTCAACCTGTCCCCTTGGGAAATTAGTGGAATGATCTCAGACATATAGGCAGCAGACAGGAAATATAACTGATTGATACACATCTATGAGAACAAAACTGGCACACTAGCAACTCCCCAAAACCTTAAGGGATAAGAAGCCATGTATGTCCCATTTACACCCCTAACTTGTCACGCTGTGGCCAGAGTGTGTACAGTAACAGAGTGAGACGTATGTGCATAATAGTAATGTGGAATCTGCCACTGTGTGTGGGAACATTCAGGTAGTGCTAACAAACATTTCTCCCACAGGTCTGTTAGATATCAACACTGTGCCCAGAAATACAAGACTGATACCATGTACTGGTACTGTTTACATTGCTATTGTATGGCATTGTGACTGATGCAGTTGCTCTGAATAATGAGGTATTACTCATCACTGTTGCCCACACTGTCCTACAAAATATAACTGTCTAGGAAGTCTGTATAAGAGTGTTGTAATACAAGGTCAGAATGCAAAAGCACAGGGGGTTAATAAGACAGAAAGCAGATAGGAAATATACAGCAATATCTACATAGCAGACACAATTCTGATGGACAGTGTTTAAGTTGTAGCAGACACAGCCATGGTCTGAATCCTGGGAGTGGAAGTAGGCTGCCTAGAGAATCATACCCCACAACTGTACAGATGAAACCAGAATGTCCAGTATATGGGCACATATCTGCTGCCTGTCCCCCTGTTCCCCTGGTACATCTGTGGTATGATCCTAGATGCATAACCAGCAAACAGTGAATACAAGTGATTGTCAAACATCTATGAGAACAAACCTGTCACTGTAGCAACCCCTGAAACTGTTAGGAGAGTAATAAGCCAAGTATGTCCTATCTACACCTCCATGTTGTCAAGCTGTGACCAGAGTGTGTACAGTAACAGAGTGAGATGTATGAGCATAATACTAATGTGTAATCTGGAACTTTGTGTGGCAACAGTCAGGTAGTGCTAACAAACATTGCTCCCACAGGTACTTCGGATATAAACACTGTGCTGAGAAATAAAAAACATTATACCCTGTACTGGTACTGTTCACTCTGGTATTGTAGGGAATTGTGAGTGTTGCAGTTTCTCTAAATAATAAAGTATCACTGATCAATGTCACCCACACTGTGCTACATCATATAACTGTGTAGAAAAGCATGTATATGTGTGTGTCATGTCACTAAAGATTGAAGAGGGCAATATTCTAGATATGTACCAGTACACCTTCATGTGGTCAACACATGGCCAGAGTCTGTGCAGAAAGAGTTGGATAGCTATATGCACAACATCAACCCAGAATCTGGGAGTATGTGTAGAAACAGTTAGTGTTAACAAACATTCCCTCCACAGGTATACCAGGTAAGAGGTATATACTGCAGGTAAAACCAGTTTGTGTATAATGATGATGATGACAGCCATATCACTGTCCAAACTAAGGCTATAGGGTAGTATAGTAAGACTTGTAAGATACAGATAATAGCACTGACTAGGAAAGTAATGTGGACTACAGGAATATACTAGTTATTAAGTGATATCTTTCTCTTCCCCCCACCATATCTCCAACAATAATCAACATACCCATCCTAACTGGTACGTAATGACACCAATGTTCTGATAATGTCCAATTGTTTGATAAATATTTTAATTGTTCCCATGCATGTGCTATATTGAATTATTCCAACATTGGTGACATGGTGCCATCAATGTACCTGCACGTTGTTCTTATTACCACTGTGGTCCCATATATGCATGTGTTCTGTTTGTTATGCAGCTGTTTCATATCTGGTGTCTGTATTAATGGGAATATCTATGTATGCTGTTATACCTAACCCTGGAATGTGTTGACTATTACTAACCCACATATGATGATGAAATCTAAACACTATAGCACATTTGGGAAGGCCGGTACTAGCAGACCCATCTGTTCCACCTCAGCTGGCCATGGCACAGGGGAACAGCATGTCTGGGGCCCAACCCCGAACCTCCCTGTCCGTTGTTCCTGCACCACCTTTGGGTGGAACTGTCTCAGGGGATGGGGTTCACCCCCCTGGAGTGGGTGCGGACAGGAGCCTGTCA
>NC_056741.1:1874533597-1874577107 GCF_019279795.1 Protopterus annectens | reverse complement strand
CACTAGGGCAGCACCGTTAAGCAGGTTTAAACTATTCGGCTACCTAAAGTCCTCTTCAAATTTTCCCTTGAAACTACTTCCTCGACCTATACTACTGATCTAATCAGATCCTATAACTAAAAAGATCATCTCTACTTGACTCTAAGTAGACTATTCTCTATCTGTTAAACCCAGCACTTGCTCCTACAGTACTTATTACCTTGATAAGGCACTCTTATAGATAGCACCCCAAAAGGCAACCCCCATTTCTCGTCACCCACATCCCGAATCTTTTTAAAGTTTTTGTCTATCCTTCTAGCATGTCGAGGGATCAGTTGCTAGTGTCCTCTCCTGCTCAGCTGGTGAACCTGGGAATATTGAGGCAATGTTACAACTGCCTCATGTACACAGACAACCTCTCCTCCTCCCACAAAACACAAATACATGCAGAGATGCAACTATACGGCCAAACTGGAGGCTGAGCTCTTCAACATAGGACTGGCAAGACCAGTCAGGAGGAGAAGGTTACCACACACACTATAGACCCAGTCTCACATAGTACCATTACAACCTCAAATCATACACATAAACACACAAAGACATACTGGAGGCTCTGATCAAAATCTACCAAAACAGCAGAGGCCACCAAAGCAGACACCCAAACAACCACCACCTCAGAACACAACACCTGCAACACATAGACCTCACAGTCAGAGTGTCAAACAGTCACAGCCCTTAAGGCCAAACACAATGCCAGACACACTAGTCATTGGTGACTCCATAGTCAGACACACTGACGCCCGCTCACCAGACTGAGTAAGGAGAAGGTCACAGTAAGCTGTCTGTCGGCGCTAGGATCCGCCACATAACGCAAGCACTCAGGTCTCTCAACAGCAGGTACAAATACGACTCAGTCATTGTCCACGCTGGTGTAAACGACCTGAGACGCACCTCCTGGACTACATGAAAAGAGACATTGAGGAGCTCTCTGATTATGTAGCCCAGGCAGGTATGACCCTGACCTTGAGCAGTATCCTACCTTCACCAAGAATGATGCCACAATACAGAGATAAGATGATCAGCTTTAACAATTGGCTTAAACACTGGTGTCATTCAAAGGGGATCCAGTATCTGTCTGCCTGGGATGACATGCTGGACAAGCCACGCTGCCAAGGGACGGCTTGCACCTGTCACCCTGGGATTCGGATATTGGCAAAGGCTCTTGCCACCCCATAGTGCCTTTTTAGGCAAGGCTCAAATTCTAAACCTACCACCCTAGAACACAAAAAGGAAAAACTAAGGGTAATGCTGCTCAATGCCAGAAGTCTAAATCTCAAAATGCACGACTGAGGCCCTTCTCAGTATGGAGAACATCGATGTCTGTGCTGTGACAGAAACCTGGTTCAAGGCTCCTGAGAGCACCCCAGCTATCAGGTTTTACCTCATATCATGCCCGCCCCAAAATCAGGAAAATACCAAGAAAGGAGGGTATCCATATTCATCAAGGACACCCACACCTCAAGACGGTGGCAACGCATGATGCATCGGAGACCATCCAGGTGCAATTAACCGTAGGCAAGACTGCTCTGCCAATTGTAGCATGTTACAGGCCAGCCTCACAAACTCAGGAACCTCACATGGCCTTCCTGAAAACACTAGAGGGATAAATGTATCACCAAACACCATCATACTAGGTGACTTCAATTACCCAAATATAGACTGGGAACACTACTCAAGCCCAAACACCCTAGCCCAAAAGTTCCTGGAATTCATAAACTCAAATGACATGGAACAACTAGTCACCATCCCCACAAGAGGAGATAACATACTTGATCTCATCATCACGAACATGGGAGCACAATGTTCAACACCGAAGTATACCCTCACTGGTGAGATCAGATCACAACTAATCGCGCTGGAGGTCCCCATCCGACGCCCACCCGAAATAAAAAAGACCGCAGTAAAGAAGTTCTGAAAAGGGGACTTCACACTTCTAAAGACTAGTGTGGTCTCCTTTAAGGCCCCGAGCCGGCAGTACTCAAGATGCTGAATCACTTACAAATGCCTTCTACCAGCACCTGCAGGACTGCATGGATAAGGCAATCCCAAGCAAACAAAGACTCTTTGTACCAAAGGCAAGGCCCAGTCTGGTGGACCCCAGCCATAAACAAACTCTACAACAAAAGGAGGAAGCTACTACAAGATAGAGCAAAATCCTTAAAAGGTAAGACA
Organism: Protopterus annectens; assembly: GCF_019279795.1. NCBI lineage: Eukaryota > Metazoa > Chordata > Ceratodontiformes > Protopteridae > Protopterus > Protopterus annectens. The sequence goes on along the minus strand of NC_056741.1, from coordinate 1,874,574,896 downwards.
CCCTTGATCACTATAAGTAAAACTAAGAGCTCTCATAAAATTATCCAAAGCAAATTTCGAGAGAAAATAGCTAAAGACTCAAAAGACAATCATAAGGCCTTCTTTAGCTATGTTAGAAACCTAGGAGGAAACTCCCAGATATGGTTTTTGTTGCTTTTAAATCGGTTAGCTGAGGCCGGATGAGGTTTGCAGATTAGTCATGGTTTTCCACGATTTAATCACTGTATTGGCAACAATGCATCACCAGCTGAATTATTGACTTCGGCTATTTGTACTAGTAGTTAGATGAAAAGTGTTTTTAGATTTATAGGGGTTGACTAGGGTATTGAGTATTGGCGTATTTGTCAGATGATACAGTATCTTAGGGACTGTTAGTTGATAAAAAAAATTACATGTCAGGTATAACCAGCATAGTACATTCAGAATCATACAATGATGCAGCTGCAAATCTCGAGGTAGACAGTTTACTCAGGTTGTCTTGATTTCATTTTTTATAGATAGGCGAGGCATATACTCGGCATGGAGATGAGGTGTGTACGGGCTGTATCACTCTTGGCTAGCGGAGTCCCGAACGTTTGGAGGCTGTATTGGGAACTGATTTTTTTTTTTTGTTTTATTCAAACAGGGTCATAGGTAGGTACATACGGTATCTGCCCAAAGCCATTGATAGGCCATGCCATAATGTGTTGGGTTTCGCTGACCCCTGTCATTATTTGAATGCTTATGTTCAGCTGAGCCACTGAACTAATATCTGGCATAAATGGTTGCCATCCACTTGGCTGGGTTTCTGTAAGGGTGTCTGCGTGGAGGTCTGCCAAATGTAGATTTGAATCTTGTCCCAAAACGTGGCAAGTCTGGGATTGCAATCTGTCCACCAGCACATGCTACTGAGTTTAGATTTAGATCCCTCACATGTGGCTCAAGGGTATCTGTTTTTCTCCATGTGGAGCCTGGCACTAAAACTCCATGAGTGACACATGGCAAACAGAATATGTCGGTTCACAAGTTGCTTGAGCCAGATATATTGGTAGGTACACTTATTGTCTGAGATGACAACTAACACTGATATATGAAACTTGTGATGGGTAATGGTGTTCAGGTCCAGTACTCTTACTGTCAGGTTATAGTGGAGCACAAGATGTTAAATGTGTGGATGACATGCCCTTTGTCTTGCTCCAAACAATGTATTCAGGCACATGTATCATATCGTACTGATACAGAAACGCTTGCTATGGGGAGTCCTTCAGTGCAATAACATTATGTAACGTGTCGTGCAGGTGTTTTTTACTTCATTGGTATGTCACCATTAGCCATATATAGTAATCTATTTTGATAAGTGCAAAACACCTCACAAATTTTTCATTCCACACATCTCAATCAGCATTCGCACACCTCATGTGAGCAGTTATGCTTCGTGTGTATTGTCAAGAAGTTAGTATTTTCATAGTTGTGGATGACTAGCAGTACTGTCGCATGCATGGCCACAGTTGTTGTGTGGATGCTTGATGCAAGTGTATTTGGGTAGTGGTACTCACACACAGTATGATAGCCAGATAGATTTGGATGCAGCTCAGCTGCACAGTCATTTCATACTGTTTGCCAGTAATATACAGAATATCATTGCTGCATTTGCATATCTGGATGAATTACCGGAGCTTTTCAGGGAGATGACATCATGCAAAGTTCATATTGCTGCTAAAACTTGCTTAGCCATAGGTGTTCAACCATGTTCATGAACTGAGAAGCAACTGCAGTACGCTGTGTGTAATACAGCTGATTACTATGAAACCCACTGGCTGTGATGGAAGTTCGACATCCATGTGTTCTGATAAAGCTTTGTAGCCATCTGTCTTAATAAAGGACCAGTAGTTTATTATTTCACCAACAGTAAAGAGCACCTCATGCTGGGTGTTTTGTTTTCCTGACATCAGGAGACAGTGTGTAGATTATAAGCCACGCGGTTATAGCAAGACTAGTTTAATTATGGTAGGTTCGGTTTTATTTGGATAATAGAGGTGAGGCATCTAGAACAGTTCCGAATACATGACAAACGTCAACGGCAGTTCTATCAAGTAAGGCTAATGGTTTGTGTGAAGACTCAAGTTTTTTAATACTGGTTTTGATACCTTGCATTGCAATGTACATCACAGTTCAGGGTGTTTCTGCTTGGGAGATGATGGTGCCCTTGATTGCACTCGTGTACAAGGATGTCCATGAGGCTTTCCATGTGGGTGAGAAGACACCAGATTACATATGTTTATGGTCAGGATTAGATGTTTGGAAAGCCATTTTTTCCACTGTATTGAAGCATTTTTGATTAATGTGGAGAAAATAGCTGACTAGGTGTCAACAAAGCAAGGTGCAGTAATCTACATATTGAATACAGGTAGCATCTTTCATGACTGAATGAAGGTCATTGATACATGTGCAGTTGTTTGTTGATTTACTGATGGTCCTTTTGGCGATGGGAAATTTCAAGGATGAATCCATCTCTATGATGAATGTTATCTGTTATTTTAACTTCCAGGCAATTTCATTGAGTGAGTGGGTGTCGTGATTACTGCGGTTGCTTATTTTACAAGTAGTGGTTTTTTTTGAGTGTGAGAGATTTAATATGTATAATGTATATAATTTTGCAAATTGCATTATTAGTTAAACATAACTAAGATGGTCGAACAATATGCCCAAATAGTACGTAACGCACCATGTGCTGGTGCTCAACTACGTTCACACAAGCAGTAAGTATCATAGTTGGGCAGTATTAACTTCACCACTTCGTTACGATAGCAGACCAGACACACTATGCTCATTAAACCAAATAAAACCAGTGAGTTAGTAGGGTTCCCGCAAAATTCCAGTTATACGCAAATCACAAAACAATAATCCAGTTTAGTGTTGTATTAAATTGATTAGCTAACATCACCGGTAAGTGCTTTCACCTTCAAGGCTTCTTCGGACCACATACATTTTTGTAGCAGTTGTTCTTGTATAATAAGTGTCATTACTTCCTGGTAGCTAATTAAAACGTTTCACACTGTATATGCATTTGTATTACATTATTCTATACACAATAATTAAATAATATGTATTGCTTATTATTAACATATCGCTAAAACATTAAAATTGATTGATATTCTAAAAGCAGTTTGTAATTACAAATGACATAATCAAAAGTTTCTACTTTAAAAAGAATTCATTAGGTGAAGCTACCTAGTGTAACAAAGACAGTTTTTATTAAAGAAATATTGTAACAAATTTCTATCTAGAAAATTAATTAAACTGTTGATTATCAAATAAAAATTATAGAGCATTATCAATCTAAAAATTCAGAAAAAGCCAAATCTGAAGACGATATGTGCACATATAAAAATCTATATAAAAAGTATGTGCTACAATTAAGGGGCCTTAATAGTTCATATAGACATAAATTATGATAGTTAAAGTATAATTACTATTCGTACTCCATAAATTTATTGTGATAATTAACGGGTTTATTTACTTTTAAAGATATAAATATTTGTTAACATTATTTCTTTAATAAGAACGGTCTTGGTGAAACTAGGTAGCTTCACCTAATTAATTCTTTTAAAGTAGAAGCTTTTGAGTATGTGATTTGTTAATAAAAACTGCTTTTAGAATATCAAGCTATTTTGCTTAATGTTTTAGCAATATGTATTTAATAAGCAATAGATATTATTTCTATTATTGTATATAGAATAATGTAATATAAATGCGTATACAGTTTGAAACTTTTTAATTTGCTTCCAGGAAGTGATGTCACTTATTAGTATATAAGAAGATCTGCTACATAAATGTATGTGGTCCAAATAAGTCTTGATGGTGGAAACGCTTACATAGGTTCATAGGTTCATAGGTTCATAGGTTTATACTAGGCTATCTGCCCTAAGGCATTTATAAGCCTAGCCCAAAGTTTTGTGGCTTACGCCACCCCTTATATGAAAAAATACTGTACCCATTAGTCTGTTGCGCCTCTGTCCAGCAGTGACACAGAGATGATTCCCGGGGTAAACCTACGATCTCCCATCCACAGGTCAAGATTTCTCTTGAAGAGAGCCAGCGAGGTGCTCTGCCTCACATGGACCAGGATTTTATTCCACAGCATAGGGAATCTCTGAGTGATAAATCTATCCCTCCAGCATGTCCTATTTATATCCGTGCTAAGGTTTAAGTCACTTGCTCTAGTGGTTTTGGTGGATTTGGATTTTTTGAGGTGGAGGATGTCCATTAATTCCGGTTTGGACATGGCCTTGTATGTCAGGCACATGTCACCTCTGAGCAGACGGTATGTGACTGAATAGAGCTGGAGTTTTTTCAATCTGGCAGCATATGACAGATTTTGGAGTCCCTTTATCCTTTTGGTGAGGAACTTTTGGGGTCTCTCCAATTGCTGCAGATGTGGGGTGAGATACATCCTGAATGGGGCATTGTACTCGATCATTGGTCTGATAAGTGAAGAGTACAGGGGATGATGTTAGCTAATAAATTGATTTAACACTAACCTTGATTATTGTTTTGTGAATTGCGTATTACTGCAATTTTGATGGAACCCTAATAACTCCTTTTATTTGGTTTTATGAGCATTGTGTGGCTGGTCTGCTATCGTAACGAAGTGGTGAAGTGAATACTGCCGTAATTTGATACTGCTTGTGTGAACGTAGTTGAGCACCAGCACCTGGTGCATTACGTACTACGTGGGCATATTGATCGTCCATGTCACTTTTGTTTTCACCTTCGTGTGAATCTACAAGTTGCAGCTATTTTTTTTTTTCTTAGTTAAACGTGCACCTCTACTTGGCAAAGTAGACTTGAGTAACCAATATTAGATCTTAGCCATCCATCTAGGAAAGGTTAGTAATTGTATTTTCCATCTTGTTTGAAGGCTATGCTACTTACCCAAGGACTGCATATATGGCTATATCCATGCAGCCATCGTGTTGCTGAACTACAATGATAATGACAGGAGCATTTTACAGAAGGTGAAGTTTTGTGCGTCAAGAAATTGTCCATAAAAAGTGGATTGTTTTTTTGCAGTGAAGGCTGTGGTCTTTGTAGTGCTTAAAACAATGGTATAATTTCTGGGCACATCACTCTCCTCAAAGGGGATGATGCATTTTTGGGCATTTAGCTTGAGGCCATATTTTTGGCACCAGTTATTTTTTGGGTGAGACCCTCTTGTAGCTTATTCAGAATTGCTTTAAGTCAGTAATGTGAAGTCTTTACTTTAGTGCAAATTTGTTGATTTACTTTTGTGGATTATGTAGGACTGCTCATGTAGACATTTTACGTAGTTGGACTGCTGGAATAGTTTTCCTAGTGAGAAATGATAAGGCTGTAGTGAATATGTTTATTTGTAAAAAAAAAAAATAATAATATGTTAACTAAGATGTTAGAGTTAACTGTTATATTAGAGAATTAGAATTAGAATTTTAAGGGAAATATTAGTCATTTATTCATTGTTCAAATGCACCTACAGTACAGCCAAGTGGTCGACTATGGTCTTCGGAGCAACGAAAGAGTTAACTAAACGATATATTATATGAAGCCCCAAGACCATTTATGTTTATTCAATGGTGCCCTAGCAAACCAAAAGGTTGGACACCCCTGATTTAGACTATCAGCATATGGCATCAGCTTTAGGGCTGTGATTCTTTTAGTGAGGTATTTCCGTAGGCCTTTCCAGCTGTTGCAGATGTCTTGGGAGGTACATACCTAACTGGGCATTATACTCTATAATGGGTCTAATGAGAGATGAGCACAGTGGAACAATGCCTTCCTTTTTCGCTGATGGAAAGCACTTAGTGATGATGTGTGCCACATAGAAGGAATTACTGACTGTTGCGGTGATGTGATTATCGAAAGTGAGAACACTGTGCACCTGTGTCCCTAAGTATCTCACCACACTTATGATGTTTGTGTCCTGCCACCTGTGTGATAATTCATGGGTACATGTTTTTTGTCCCAAGGAGGGGATAGTTATACATTTCTTGGCATTAAGCTTGAGCCCATGGCTCTGGTACCAGGCATCTGTTTCTGTACGGCCCTTTTGTAGGATATCCCCATGATTTTGTGATTCAATAATGGCTCCCATTTTTCATTAATCTGCAAACTTTGTTAGCCAGAGTCCCATAGTGTTTGCCTTTACTTCAGAGAAGTAGATGCCAAACAGTGGTGCCAGGACTAAACCCTGAGGTACTGTGCTTGTCACTTGATTGGAACTGGATTTGGAGTCTGCTACTTTTACAGTCTGGGTTATGTGATTAAGCCAGGTGACAATGCATCGAGTGACATAGGTATTTATGCACAGTTTATTAAGTTTATTTGTGCTTCGATAAAGGGGTATGCTGTTGAAGGCCTTGCCGAGATCCAGATAGGCTGTGTGTACCGCCTTACCCTCATCCAACTCTGTGTAGACTAAATCGGTTTCAGGAGACAAGATATGCCCTTCACTAACCCAGAATGGGTGTGCTCCAGTGTTTGAATGTTGCCAATGTCTTTTTGTCAGTTCCACGATAATATGTTGCATGCCCTTTCAGATCAGGCTTGTCAGACGGATGGGGTGGTAGTTGCCATGATCCTCCCTTGTGGAGTGGGATGACTGTTGCTGGAAGATACTAAGTGGTCACGAAGCCTGAGGTGAGTCTATGATTAAACGTGACACTTAGGTGAGGCGCCATTTCATTTTGTAGTATATGTAATACACAGCCGGGGATGTCATCTGGTCCCATGGATGCTGTGTTATTAGCTTTGGAGAGTGTGGTTTCTACCTGTGTGGCCGTGATTATCGGAATTTGGCAATCCTTTGGTATTGTGATGGGCCCTTTAGGGGGTGAGAGGGGGTTGAAGTTTGCACTAAATCGAGCTGTCAGGATATTGGCAATATGCTTGGGATCAGTATATTTAATGAAAGTCATTTGTAACTGAGCTGATCTGAGCATTGCTCTTTAGATTTTTGACATAAGCTTAGAATGCCTTGTGGTTGTTTTTCGAATCGGTGGGCATTTTCTTTTTGTAACTAGCTTTTGAGCATTTTCCAAGGAATATTAGCTTCTTACTGAGGCGGGTGAGGGAGTTTTTTTGCATCCTGGGAATTTCCTATTTTTTGCAACAGTTTATCAGGGGACCACCAGATTGGCTTCCTTTTTTGGAGAAGAGCATACTGCTTCTATTTGTGATGGCAACATTCATGCATGAGTGGATGTGCCCATACAGTGCCTTAGTGTAGGATTATGCTGTCGAACCTCCAGATCCCATCTGCGTGGGTGTTGTCAACTTGTATAGTTGTCACAGTATGTGTATGACAATGTGTTGGCAATTGCTGTTGGGTCATTATGCAAGCTGTCATTGTGCAGTATCTCAGAACAAATTATGTGTATTAACATGTAGCCTCTTGATATAGATATAGAAGGTGTTTTTTATTGATTTTTGTGATGGCTGGAATTCAGGCGTCATTGATGGCTTTTGAGGTTGCAATCAGGTTTTTCAACTCTGAGAAGGGATTTTTAGCACTCTGTGGTCTAGTCCATGTTCTGCAGTAGTTGTTTTCTTTGGGAGATTATGAATGTAATGGCACCAATAGACTTGCTCATTTTTTTTCAGAATGCATGCAGAAAATCGATCAAACTACACATAAAAAGATAAGCAAAGTTAAAAATCACTTGTCTGACTATGATATTAAATTGAAAGAATGAAATGGTGCAGCTAACCTAGGCTATGTGTGTCCATGGCTGTGTAACATTTTTGGACAGAGATGCAGAATGGAATGATGAAAGCATAGTGGCTCAGATATAAATATGCAGCTATATCAGAGTAGCTGTTACTTGTTTTGTCAAGGAGATGTCTGAGACAGACCTTATATTTCCCCTGTTATTATTAAATTGAAAGATAAAAGAGACTAAGAAGTGTGGAAGAGGGACTGAATGATAAATACAGCCAGCTTACCAGGTAGACAGCTTTCCAGAATGATATTTTTTGTTTATGTAATCTTGTTTGAGTTGAAATAAACCCCCTGTGGTTTGTAAGCGAGGAATGCATTAATCGGCAGACAGTCTCTGGTACAATGTGGATTACACCAGTATGAGTCCATGGTTGCTTTAACCTACTCTCATTATCAAATTCATTAGCTGCTTGTATTCCAAAGTACTGAAACAGATTAAACAGGCAGACATTTAACTCTTCTGCATACCACTGTGGTGCCGTCACCACAGGAGGTGGGTGTTTTTCTGTTCATAATAAAAACTTATGCCCTTTTATAAGTATGAATTGGTTTTGCATTAGTGTTGGCTGAGGTTCATACACACCACCACAGTGTAGTAGTATCCGTGTGCATAGCAGGAATGGTGTTTCGTTGCATATCATACATGTGCGTATAACTATGGGTAGACTGATACCAAGGGGCATTTTGGAACAAAGTAAAAACTTCAAACTGTAACAATGGAATACAACAAGGAACACAATAGGAAGTCATTCAGCATGTCACAACCACAACAGGTAGTTATAATTGTGTATCAGGAGGTATGTTAGCAAAGAGTGGCATGCAAAAATGTGGGGCGAACGGAAGTGCTGGCAATTCGGATGAATGCATGAAAAGATATACACAATATGTGCCATTGTGTGTGGTAATAATAATAAAGCCATGGAGTGGTATAGTGCTAGGAAGTATAAAAATTGAATTACCAGAATGCTACAGGTAGAGATGGTATTCTGGCATTTGCCACCAATGTAACTGGTAGTGGTGTTGCTTTGCCAAGGATATGAGGTAGTAGTCTTATCACCTGCACAGTTTATCATGATGTACTTGTCTCCGGATCAACATTGGGGTCATGTACTTCTTTTCTTGGGTAGGACACTGACAATGTCAGACCTGCATTTGGTGCTATCACTGGAGGAATATATCGGAGGGTGCTGACATGATTGCAAATGCAGAGGTATCATACTACTTTGCCCATGTCCACATTCATTTGCGTTCTTCCTACTTTTGGGGAATAATTGCTCCACGATGCTGTGACATATACAGGGGTAGACCAATTACACTTAATCTGTCAATTTGCGAATAATAAATTAATTCTACTTCGATTGAATTAAGTTGTCAGTGTCAAATGTATATTTCTCTCCACATTTTTGATATAATTTTTTGTTGTGAAAGTTTACATACTTGGATACTATCCCTGTATTTCTCTTAAAATGTCTTTGCATAAGCTTCATGGTATTGATAACGTTTGCTTTAATCTTTGCATAGCTACATTAAAATTCTCTCCTACTTGCATTTCACTACCAGTACATAATTTCTTTCCTATCCTGCCTTGTCCAATACACCCACTGCATTGCTCTTTTTAAGTGTATGAATTTGATATGGACTACCACTCAGTCCGTCTATGGGGTAGGTGAAGCTGCCACCTTAATGTCAATGAACACTATAGATGCAATGAGTATGCATCTTCAGCATTCCACATTGGTATTTTCTCCTTGATGTATCCACTGGGCATGAGTATTGTTATTGCGTACTTTTTTACACTCGGAGCTGTGTACGCAGCTGACCTATTTGTAATTTTTAACCCACGCAAAACGCTCTGTAGAATACATTGTATACAACAGTGTCAAACCTCGTCAAGTGTAGCTGTAAAATAAATCAAGTTTTGCATTGCCAAACAGTATTGCACCTTCTGCTACATTCCATTATAGCTGCTTCTTGTATTGATAGAGTTCAGCATTTTCTTGTTACACAAAATTGTAAGGAAAAGAATCGCCTGTCCTTGAAACACACTAGCAGAAACCGTCATTGAAGGTTACCCGTGTAATGGCCTGTGGACCCTGTTTTTTAGCCGGGTCATTAATGCATCACTTTTTTTGTCAATGCCATATAAGTAGAAAGAGGGTGTATGTCTGGTTCTTCCTCCAAGAAAAATCTGCTGCTGCTGTGCATTAAGAACCTTTGTGGCAGGCATGGTTGATGTTCTGATTTCCCATCCATTGGTGCAAATGTTTTGGATATATGCTTAAAGCAGTGGTCTGATGTAATGGGATCCTATCTCGCCTACATTCATAACAGATGGGTTCGGAGCCGATCCATCGGCTCCGACTCGGCCACTATACACTAGAATGAAGTCTCTAATTTGCTGGGCTTCCCCTTATCCCAGAATGCACCACGCCTGCTTCCCCAGATCTTGTTTGCCGCTTTTCAAGCTGGGCGTGGTCTCAACTTGGCCAGAGCTAAGTGGTCTTTTCTACCCTTTTTGGTCTTTTGACACGGGGTTTCTGTCAGTAATTTAACAAACAGCTGTTTTAACAGCTATATCAGCATGTGTGAGTCTGCTTAGGACAATTTGATATTTCGCGCTTTGCTACTGTATTCTGGGCAAGGCCCGTTTAAGTTAGAGGGCCTTTGTCCTTGTTTGTGTGGATTTTGTGTGGGGGGAATAGGAATTTTTGTATCTCCTGTATTGTCTGTTGTATCGGGCTAAGCCCATTTAAGTTAGAGGGCTTTGGCCCGTGTTTTCCACCTTTCTGTGTTGTATACTGTGTTTCCAGTCCGTTTTAAGTTACAGGGCTCCTGTCCTACGCTACTTTGGCTTTGTGATTATTTCAAGTCTTGTATTTCAGGATATCTAAGGAGCAGAAGTCAGGTTTTAAAAAGTGTACTAAGTGCAGTTATAAGATGTCTATTACTGACAGTCTGTGTTTATTGTTTAGGGCCTAAGCACTTACAAGAAACATGCAGTGTGTGTCATGCTTTTTCTTCCAGGGTCCTTCAGCAATGAAAAAATAAGTTAATTCTTAAAGGTCTCATCAAGCCTTCATTTGAGGAAGCTTTGGCTTCATCTCCAGCTTCTAAAAAGAAAAGGTCGTCTGCTCCGACCAGTCCGTCGGAGTCGACACCCAAGAAGCATAGAACGTCGGCTCCGACCAGTCTGTCAGAGCCGACATCCAAGAAGCATAAATCGATCTATTCTTCCTCGGCTCCAATGTCTTCGGAGCTGAGGGCTGAAGGGTCTGCCTCGATGCCTCTTTCCTCGGCTCCATTGGTGTCGGAGCCGCAGGTTAGGGCACCGAGAGGCGAATCACCTACTTCGGCTCCTTTGGTCTCGGAGCCGTTGTAGGTGTGCAGCTCAGACTCTTCCCCCTTGGCCCCGAAGTCTCCTTCGGCGCTGACAACTTTACATATGGTACTGATCTCGGCACCGATAGTGTTGGAGCCATTTCGGAGCCGGTCGCCTGTTTTATCGGAGCCGAGAGAGAAGTCATCTCAGCCCCCGTCTATTTCCTCTAAATCCTCCAGGTTGTCGGATTCGGATTTGGATAGGGTTATCCAGAGGCTTTTCCAGTCCCCATTTTTTACTAAAATGATCTCGGCTCCAACCCACTCAGCTCTGGAGCCGATCCCCCCTTCCGTGCATTTGGTTCCTCCTCCAACCTCCTCGGAGCCATTAGAGTCGGTGATGGTAGACGGCAGCGGAGTCATCCAGTCGGAACCGACCATCATTCCTACCCTGTCTTCGGTGTCAGGGTTTGGTACCGGGTCTTCCTCGGTGGGGGCCAAGGGGAACACTGTGGAACTGGTCACTTCGATGCCTAGTCCAGGTATTCCCGGTACTGTCGTGGTCTCTCAGCAAGTGCCCCCCGTAGAGTCTGGAGGTCCTGCCTTTGAGGCCATGAGGAGTGCGCTGGCCATGACCTTGCCGGTTCAGCAAGTCTCTACCTCACCGTCCCTGGACTTGGGTACTGGTGCTTCTGGTGACATTCTTTCCCATGACAGTGGGGCCCCAGGGCTTAAGGATACACCCTTGGGGGGGTTCCCTTCTTCTGGGAGGTCCTTCTGAATCTGCTTCAGATGAACCCCCAAGAAAGAAATTGTGCAAGAGGAAGCACGTTGACTCCCAGGATGAGTCCATCACTTCAGATACTGACCTCGATGATGCGAAGGGGTCCCCAAAATCGTCTTCGGATGACGTCTTTTTCTCAGATATCCTTGAGATCTTGAGGCAGAGAGGCGATTGGCAGTCAAAAACCCCTTCCGCTGAGGAGTCAGTCTTCCTCAAGGCCTTTGGGGCCCAGCCCTCCACCTCCTGGGTGTCTCCACCCTTCGACGAGTTGTTAGACTTAATTTCTCGAAGCGCGTGGGAACACCCTGATACAGTGGAACCCATGCCCGCCAGGCCTAATAAGTTCCTTTCAGCCCCTCCCCAGAAGGAATTCCTCACTAAGGGAGTTGCAGTAGATGCAATGGTGGTGGCATCTGCCACTCAGCAGGACGTGGCAGAGGCTTTAACGTCTATTCATCCTCCTAATAAGGATTCCAGGAGCATGGATAGGTACGGGAAGTGTACCCTTTCTTCAGCGGCCTTTACCCTGTGGTCGCTGAATTATCTATGTCATTTTACCAGGCTCCAGAGGGACTTCCTCAAGGAGTTAGGAGAGTCTCTTGTGAGTAATCTCCCTGAGGCACTAGCCCAAACTGTGGGCGCCCAGATGACTACCCTAGCTTCCATAGTCAAGTCGTCCATGAGGCTCATATCTTATGCGGCCGAAGGGGCGAGTAGAGCAGCGGGAACAGGAGTGGCTCTTATGAGACATGCCTGGTTACGCTTGTGTCCAGTTGCGGAGGCCTTTAAGTCTTCCATCGCCGACGCCCCCTTTGATGGGTCTTCTCTGTTTGGACCCAAGGTGAAGGACACACTGACTCGGTGCGAGCAGGAGGGCAAGACCCTGACTGCCGTTGGGGCCCATTTTTCCGCTCCCACTAGACCTTACCCCAAGCCCCAGAGAGGAGGGAAAATGTGGTTCAGAAAATCCCAAAAGTTTTTCCCTACTCCACCGGGTGATCCCCCCTCTAGAGGCAGGGGGGAATTCATGAAGACGCTGCCCCAGAGGTGGCAGAGGCCCCCGCAACTCTGGAGACCGCGATTCTTTTCATGGTTCCTTCTACCCTCACCGTCCCTAGGACGTGGCCCGACTGTGCATCTCCGGAGCCGGTCGGGGGTCATTTTGCGAAACACCCACAGTCTTGGGAATCTATAACCAAGGATCGGTGGGTTCTCCGCATTATAACCGGAGGCTATCTCATCCCCTTCTTCAAGCCCCCTCTCCCTATCAGGAGGATCCTGGATGTGCCACCCAGTCAATGGGATCAAGCAGCCATAGAGGTTTCAAAGCTGCTAAGCAAAGGAGTCATTCAGCCTGTCCCCGCCGACCAGATCGGATCAGGAACTTACTCAAGATTATTTTTGGTGCCAAAAAAGACAGGGGACTTAAGGCCCATTTTGGACCTAAGCTCATTAAATCATTTTGTGAAAAAGTCCAAATTCCAAATGGTCAGCCTTCAGTCCATTCTCCCGTTATTGCTGAAGGGCGTCTGGATGTGCTCCATAGACCTCAAGGACGCTTACTATCACATTTTGATACATCAAGAGTCCAGGAGTCATTTACGTTTCTGCCTGGGAACCAGTCATTTCCAGTTCCGAGCACTGCCCTTTGGTCTCACCACAGCCCCCAGGGTGTTCACCAAATGTCTGGCAGTGGTGACAGCTCACCTGAGAAGTCTAGGATTACAAGTATTTCCCTATCTAGATGACTGGCTCCTCAATGCCACCTACGATCATCTACTAGTTCGTGCAGTTATGACCACAGTCAGTTTGGGTGATTCGCTAGGAATCACGTTCAATTGGGAAAAATCTGTGCTGAAGCCATCTCAGCGTATCACCTTTATAGGCACAGAGTTAGACACAAGAAGGATGCGGGCATTTTTGCCAGCTGAAAGGATTCAGGTCCTACAATCTCAGGTTCTAACCTTGTTACCCAGGTGCTCCTAAAAGTCCGACAAGGGAAATCAAAGATGATACCAATTGCCCTGGACTTGCCCCACCAATACTGGTACAAAATACTAAGGAAATTCTCTCAATACCCAGCTTGGACCTTGCCTGAAAGAGCTCAACTACTGTGCCAGCCAAACAATCCGATCCTGCACAATCAGCTACAGACAATGAACCAGGCAGCATGTCTGATCAGGTAGTTTTAAAAAAATTTCTCAGTCAAGCTGTGATGGACATAATTTTGGAAGCCACGGGACCAACTACTAGAAAATGTTATGCTGAAAAATGGAAGAGATTGTGTCCTTTGAATCAAGCAAAAGGAACCGAAACTGCAAAACCAGATAATAGAGCGAAATTAAAATACTTGACTGAGATGCTTGACAAAGGCTTGTCTTTATCATTAATTAAAATGCATAACTATGCCATTTCAGCTTACTGCAATACAGAGCCAACAATCTTTTATTCTCCTTTACCAATGCAGTATCTTAGAGGAGGAAGAAATGTAAGGCCTCCTAGAAGATCAGCAATACCTGTATGGGACCTCAGTTATGCATTGTAAAAGCTGCCTCTGCCTCTATTTGAACCCGATGCTACTGCTGATATAAAGTTGCTATAATGGAAAAATGCTGTGCTTGTAGCAATTACTTCAGCAAGAAGAGTCTCAGAGATACAGGCCCTCCTAGCTGTGGAGCCTTTTATCATATTTTACAACGACAGGGTGCCTCCAAGGACAAATTCAACATTTATGCCTAAAGTGGTTTCCAGTGTGGCTCTTAACCCAACTATTCATCTGCCAACCTTGTATCCATATCCGCAGAACAAGGTTGAGAGAAATCTGCATTCCTTGCACGTACAAAGGCAGCTAAGAGTCTATTGTAGCACGACTAAAACTCTAAGAAAAAATGAGAAATTACTAGTGACATATGATGCAGGATGAGAAGGAAAGGCTATTTCAAATCTGACTATTTCAAAGTGGATAAGCCACTGGATTAGTTTCTGGTACTGACACCATGGTAAAGATGTGCCCAAGGGCATTAGGCGAAACTCCGCCAGAGCTGCAGCTACTTCAGCAGACTGTCTGACAGCAGTACCAACCAAAAACATTCTACAGGCTGCTACTTGTAGTTCTGCTCATACCTTTACAAAGCATTATCATTTGCCTTGCTACACCAGGTCCAGGTCAGGCTTTGCCACTGCAATTCTGCAGGCCTTTATAGCTGAAACTAATGTTGTTTATATTTAACCTAAACATGATGGACAGATATATTGCTGTCCACGAGGATTTACAAACTCTATAAAAAAACTACCTATCTCTATCAAACAGAACTCGTCATTAGCAGTCTTCATGTAAAATCTTGATTTCATGGAAGACAGGCAATAGACTGCAGGGATCACTCCTGTGCCAATGCTTGACACGGGCACATGAAAATATTTTTCAGGGAAGATTTAAGACAGGGTACCGTTTGGCTAGCCTTATATAGCCCCTGGGGCCAGTAGCTTAGTACATACCTATGACACTAAGTATAGATACATATAATTTTAGATAATTGTTGGGAGAGTGCATTTTCTAAGGTAAAGTAATTGTGGTTATCCCACAGTGTGAGGCATTAGAAAAACTAGATGTGCTTTGTAATATGGAAGGATGAAAACAGGCCTTGTGCTAAGCCAGTGGGAGGGTAATGATGAATGAATGCAGTCAGCTTCACAGATAGCCAGCTTCAGATCCGATTGTTATATTTATTTATTTTTTTTTAGTGAGTGCAGCCCCCCACAGCTTACAGAGACATGAACCCATTTAGGTCCAGACAGTCTCAATGCTATGTGTATTCCCACGGTATGACTCCTACCTTGTGCATGAAATAGGTGCCCTTCCCAAATGACGTTAACATAAATACAATGGCTGCTATTATTACAATGTATGCAAGTAGATGACAAAGGGGAATCAAAGAGAAATGTGGCTTATCACTGCTAAGCCTGCCAGTAGGGTGCCGGCACCAGTGCAGGTAGTTATTTGTCTATGGATAGTGTAGGAATTTTCACAGTCATCACTATACATAGCTACATAGCTTTTATATATATTTTATTATATGTATTTATTGTAGATTTGTTGAACAGGATAGTCAGACAGGATATATGTCATTTTTGACCGGAGGCCCGTGGAGAGAAGGGCCATATTAATACAGCCTGAACATTTAGTGAATGCTATTTTCAAACAAATACCATTCATAACCAATACCATTGTTTAGCAGACATAGTACGTAGTTATTATCAAAAAAGTACCAAAAAATTACATTATTGTCAAACTTAAATATACATAACATTATATGCAGGTTTAAGACACCTTGAGCAGCAGTAATAGAATTGACCCTTCCAGAAATGGTGTGGTAGAAATAAGTTAGAAGTAGCTGAAGGTAAGGTACCTAACTAATAGAAAGGTCTCTAGTCGTGGTTAGTGCGAGGACAAAAACCAACAATTTTTTGTGGAATTTATAGCATTACTTTTGTAGAGTTAGGGAGGGTTGTATGTTAAATTAAGCTCGTAGTCATTTGCCATGTTTTTCATACAGAGTTGGCAAAAAAACAATCGCCTGCTGGGTTGTTGCATTTCTATGTTTGAACTAGGATGCAGAAAGGTAGCAGTGTGGCGATACAAATCCACAAAATGTGAAGAGGTTTGAACGCAAAATTAGTTTAATAAAGTAACTTTCACTGGTTGTTTTTAAGTTTTTCTGAAGAAGCTGCGGATTTTTCAAGCAGCGAAAACGCTACTTTATTAAACTAATTTTGCGTTCAAACCTCTTCACATTTTGTGGATTTGTATCGCCAGACTGCTACCTTTCTGCATTTTTGTTTTCATTTTGGTTTGTTTTTTGCTTCTCCAGTATTTGTATGTTTGAACTAGGAGTGTAGTGTTTGATCACAGTGGTTGGATGCTGGTGTAGGGGCTGTTAATATTTTTGAGTGCTATGTATTTTATGGTTGGTAAAGGACTTAATGTGCCAATATTAGCATGTAGATAAGTTAGCTGGGCAGTTGGAGCCAACCTTGGGGATTAATGTTGTGACCGTGGTGTGTCTGATAGTGCGTAGTACTTTTAATAATAATTAATATTTCTCTTCTAATAATTGTAGTACTTGTGGGAAGCAAAGACCACCTAGGGATTTCTGTTTATACTGTGTTCCTTGCCTAGGCCCTGTTGACAAGTTGCCAGGCTGTCGGTTTAGTGCAAGAGTTACCCAACGCACTATTAAGCGTCGGTATATTTTTGCCTCAAAGTATTTCTGAAACAGATATAAGTACACAGAAATGTCATCCCATAGCAATTCTACAATCGGAGTACAGAAAAAACGTAAAGAAAAGGAAAGAGAGAGACAGTATAGGTCCCAAACCGACGATTTAGCTTCTCCTAAGCGAGTCGCCATTTCTAAAAACCATGCATACTTTGAAGGAGCATTAACACTGGTAGAGTCATGATTTCTCAGAATAAAAAAAGAGGATCCGTGATTTTATTCTCCACCCTCAGCACTGGCCTTTTGCCATACTCCATGTTTTAGACATTGAGGATGATGTGTTTTTGGAGTCAAGGTTGACCCCTGACTCCTTAGCTCCGGCTTCCACCAAGCCTGACAGCTACTACAGTATCCCTGACTCACACAAACTTTATTTAGAAACCCTGGTGCTGATCTGAAACTATGTCACAGAGTCCAAATGAAAAGAAATCAAAAATGGTCCCCTCTCAAAAGATAACATTCCTGGGTGCAAGCTGGAATACAGTTGCCCCGATGGCTTACCTCACGCCAGTCAGGCAAAGGCAAATGACTACTTACTGAAAACTAATGGCAACAAAGCCGTGTTATCTGCAAGACCAGTTCTGCAGGCTTTGGGCTTCATGGCAACCAGCAGACTACTGATTGCATATGGAAGACTGCATATGAGGAAACTTCAATGTTACCTAAAAAGTTTATGGAGTCAAGCTTGTAAAAGTCTTGAAACAATGATTGTCCTCAGTCCCGGCCCACCACAGGAGTTTGTATGGTTGGCAAAGGCATGTCACCAAAACATGAGACGGCCATTAACTATGCCCCCTGACAGCAGAACATTAACAACAGATGCATCAGAATATGCCTGGGGGGTACACATGGCTGGAAGGTGTATTCAGGGCATATGTAGCCAAAAAGAAATGCTTTTAAAAATTAACCAGAAAGAGATGCTAGCAGCTCAAAATGCCGTGACAGCCTTGAATACGGACAACACCACAGTGGTGTGGTATATAAACCAGCAGGCGTGCAAATACTGAGACCCCCTTTGCAGATTTGCCATGTCACTGTGGGACCCAGCTGTGACTTCCCAAATACATGTTCAAGCTCAGTTCCTACCTGGAAAACAAAATATTGTGCAGACAGTTTAAGCAGAAACCTTATGGATCGACATGGGTGGAAACTAGATTCCGAAGTTGTCAGCATGATAATAAAGAAATGGGTGAGCCCAGACATAGATGTGTTAGCCTGTCCTGAAAATTATCAATTGAAAAGATTATGCGCAAGGACTTATCACAGACAATCATGGAAAGTGGCCGCCCTCTCACTCAGTTTTAAAAACCAGGGAGTATATGCCTTTCCTCCACTGCCTCCTCTTCCCATGGTGCTCCTAAAAGTCTGACAAGGGAAATCAAAGATGATACCAATTGCCCTGGACTTGCCCCACCAATACTGGTACACAATACTAAGGAAATTCTCTCAATACCCAGCTTGGACCTTGCCTGAAAGAGCTCAAGTACTGTGCCAGCCAAACAATCCGATCCTGCACAATCACCTACAGACAATGAACCAGGCAGCATGTCTGATCAGGTAGTTTGAAAAAAATTTCTCAGTCAAGCTGTGATGGACATCATTTTGGAAGCCACGGGACCAACTACTAGAAAATCTTAATCAGTCAGTGCACCCAACTTTCAAGTATCATGCCGATTTGTTAAGCTGAATACATTATTTATTTGATATGAATGCACACAAGGGTATTACAAACATGAGATGTCCAAGTTCTGATTGGTGTGGAACACTAGTAGCAATGGACCAATTGCTCTAGGTGTATTGACATACTGATACTACGTGTCTTACACATAAACCAGTTGACTACCCATCGTGTAACATAGGGATTTCTGTGTAAATTATTTTAATCAAGTATAATACCTTAGTGAGGCAGTATAGGGAATGCCGTAACCATCTAGATGTAGGCAGTAAACAATTTTTGTGCATCATCCATGACTCAAGTGGACTTCTTAACGTAGTGCACTTCATTAAGCAGCTGCGACCTACCCTTGACAAAACCAAACTGGGATGGGTGTATTGTGTGAATACGATTAGTACAACTTGTGGGTCTGTAGTTGACTGTGTCTGTTCATGGTACAGCTTTATGTAGAGGGATGACCTTTGCTGTAACGCAATCCTTAGGGATGAGGCCTGCCTGGAGGCTGCTGCTGCTGAATAGACATTGCAGTGTGTCTGAGGGATACTTTTTTGGAACCATTTCAGACATACCCCAGGATGTTATTACAGCTCATCGCTGTAGTGTGTTTATGTAGGAAGAGCACAGTGATGACAGATCTTTAATAACACTGGGTGTAAGTTGTAGATGTTATTTGATGTGGAGTAAGTAGCCATGTCTGAGTCAGATGGACTCTTATGCTTGTACCCTATTGTTGTAATATCACTGTACAGTTACTGTCCTCTGCTGTATCATGCACATGGGTAACTACTGTGGGCAATTACAAGCGTATGCCAAAGGCTTTCTCTCTGGATAATCAATTTGAGAGGTATGTGTTCAATTAAAATTGAACTGTCATGTAATTACAAGAAAATAATTGGATTTTATAGCATGTATATTGCTGTGTAGCACATTCATAGTTTTTGTTTCTAACTCACCCGTAGACTTGCAGCAGACATAAGTTAGTACACAGACACACAATTTCCATTTCAAATTGCTTTTCCTATCATTTTACAAAGTAAACACGGAAGCAGACCAAAAGTTCCCAAGTAAAGTCATAATTTTATTAAATAGACTGTTTTGTAAATGTCATACGTAGACACAGTTATTTATTGTTTTCTATAGTGTTAGTGATTTATACTGGAACTCTGTAAATTCGGTCAAGTCTGATACTTTTTTGCAAAGTGACTTTGCTGCTGAATGACAACAATGCAAGATGTCTATAATACATACTTGTGTATGAAAACAATAACCCTTTGACATGAGAGTACAAGAATATAAAAAACAGAAAAGATACTTCGAAACCTAAGATGTGCACTCTATTAAAATAGCTTATTATTAATATGTCTACATTTTAGATATGTACATACACACATAAAAAAATTTAGGCAACAACAATAGGGACATTCTTGCTAGCAAAGTGGTATTTACAATTTGACCATTTTCAATTCTTCTATTTCATCCACTAGCATCTTGCTTGAATTCCACTGCAGCTTTTTTTCTGAGGTTACACATGCTTTCAGAACGTGCTCTAATTCGTTACTCCATTTACAATTGTCTGTATGTGTCTTGCACCATACAGCTGTGTTTATGAGTAGAGAAGGTTTAACAGCCAACCCGTTTGCCTGGTTATCAACCTGAAATGAAGAAGTAAACAAGCAATCAAACAGTTTCATAAAAACATAAGGCTAATAAACTAAATGATTTGGCACATATGTTTAATGTAATTCAGGGTAACTTGGCAACACAGTACACATACAGTTGTGATTGTTGTTAATTATTAAAGGAAACAATTTAATGTTTCTTTACAGGAAATTTGCTGCGGGTCTATATGTACATGTAACTCTTACTGGACATAAAAAGGCATAGTAGCACAGTGTGTCAATTGAAAATATACAGTAACTGTTGGCATGGAGAGCATGTGACGTTCCAAGCTGACTGTAACACACTAATGATAGTTAGTATGCGAACTTCTGTGGTCAATAGTATGTAGTTATGAGCATCTAATGGCAATCTAATGAGATGGATCATAGCAAAGCATTCATCAATAAAGTCTAGTTTTTGTTGGCGTATGTATCCTATGTGGAGCATGCACATTTGTAAGATACTTGATAATTATATATTAGATTGATTCAGTTGATCGGTGTAACCTAGGCATGGAGTTCAAAGAAACAGTGAGAAGCATAGCCACCTACCATGGTCAGGAATCACCGTACTATCTAACCCAAAGAGTTTATAGGATTTCCAGGCTATTCATTCTGAATATTACATAATACAGACCATGTGTTTAACTGCTTGACCTGCATAGGAAGTCTATTCCACAACTACAGGATTCCTTGGTGCAGAAATCTGTTGTGATGTCATGTTATTTTTTAGTGCCTATAAAAGACTATATTTTAGTTGGTTGTGCAATGGTGGTCTGTGTTTTGCATACCGATAAGAGAATGACACAGGGTGGAATGGGGCACTGACCCTACTGATGGACAGCACTTTATCTGCTGAAGACTGGCATACAGAGCGTGATCTGTCCTTTTTGGAAATGACATTTGAACCAATTATATAATGATGTTCATGAGCAGTAGGCAACAGTACGGATTCTGGAAGGGTTTTGAGCTCACAACACTCTGAAGCGTGAGTCTAAGATTCATAATTTGGGGTGACAACTAATTTTACATGTTACACCTTCAGTAAGACAGTATATTGCAGGTAATGTCAGCAGGTTCCAGAAGGTGTTACATAAGACTGGAATTTCCATTTTGTTGTAAGAGCTCCGGAAAAGTAACAGGCGATCGAACATTGATAATGCTCCAGTGAACACAGAGTGTTATTGTAAGGTGCAATGTGTGTCTTGCAGGTAACACCCAGGTTAGGCAATTGACACAAAATTATTTTGTGTGGTACACAAGGTTATTATTAAGCTATCTTTCATAACTGTTGTACTTCCATCTTTCTCAGATCATGATGTTCTTCCATGATATCCGTGTCCATTACAGATGATAAACAGCCTGTATGGAAAATAAGCCTGAAATTTAACCAGCCATGGAGTATAGGCTTGGGATAGAAGCTGCATCACTGCACTATTTTCCTTCAGTACAGTCTGCACTTGAAGTTGGGTTTGCATGCTACGCTTCTCATGGCAGAAAAGCAGTCCTTCTTAAGTATGAGTCTATGATCTAATTGTGTGAGATGGCTTCCTGTGGTAGACACAGTAGTAGATACCAGTCTGTGGCCCCTGCGCCTGGAAGCAGGCAGCCAGAGATATACATATGTTGTCCAAATTTGAGTTTGAAGTATATGGTTTGTCTTCTGTTGGTATACCCACGAAGAACTCAAGCTATGTAGTGGAAACTTGATGCCTACATGTTATTAGTCTGGCCCACCTGCTGATGTGCTTACTTCCTCTGATGTACCTATGCCCACAAAATTGTCAGTGATATGGTACCAATTACCCTGAAAAACATGAAGTTCAGTCTGAGAATGTGCCAACACACAAGTAAGATTATCATCGCCAAATATGTCAATGATTCAAGGCAAGAATACTGTTGTGACTTGATAGGTTTATAGGTGGTTACTATTGTGCTGACCCATAGACCGTTTTAAGGCTGGACATCTCTACACAGTGTAATACCAGACAAACACAAGTTAAAGGATATAGCATAAACTCACATTCTTGGTTAGCATTAACTGCCCATCTCTCAAAGGGTCATTGGTGCAATCCCTGTGTAGTTACTTAAATTTTCCCATTCATTAATCCAGCCTATACATAAATATTGTGAGAGAGGTGAACTGTATGATATGAATAAATAACCTACTCTAGAGGAGTGGCAACCTCTAAGACACACAAATGGCTTTACAGTAGGTCATATCTGTGGCTCAGGCAAGGTTTATGGATTGTGGTCAAGTGAGCCTTATCCAATTTGAGTTGTGGATGTGCAGCATTTCCATTAGGGTATTTATCTGACATTGCTCTGTAGGCCATGCACAAGTCCTCTGTAAGTAGTGGGCATGCTAAGGAGTACGGTGACTGTGACCTCAATCTGTGAGTGTATGACGTTTGGTGGAGCACCTATAATTTTGCGGGCTATAAATCTCTTGAGGTCTCTCCAGTCGCTACAACTGCTAGTCAAGATACATACCAAAGGGAGCATTGTACTTTGCTATTGGCCTGGTGAGGGTTGAGTACAAGGGAGGGATGATACGTTTCACTGTAGAGAGAATGCCTTGCCTAATGAGGCATGAAACCACTCACAAACAAGCTTGGAAAGTGGATGCTTTGCCCTTCACCTGGAATAACCGATCACTTTATGCATTTCCTCCTCTGCCTATCCTCTCAAAAGTACTACTAAAGATAAATCAGGACAAACAAAGGACGATTTTGATTGCACCTGCCTGACCACGGCAACACTGGTACCCACTCTTGCACAGTGTGTCGCTGTTGGCCCCATGGCACTTGCCCCAGATCCATATACTGTTGTCTCGGCAGGAGAACCAGATTCTGCACCCTCAGCTTCAAACAGAGAACATAGCAGCCTGGCTAATTACCTAATCTTTCCTTTACCATCCCTCAGTAAACCAGTGATGGATATCATTTAATAGGCAATGAGGCTAGTACTAGAAAATCTTATGATGGACAATGGAAAAGATTCCGTGCCTGGAACCAATCTCAATGTATGAACACAGCATGCGGCCAATGTAACTCATAGCTTAAAATACTTGTTAGATATTTTGAATATAAGAGTGAAATTAATTCTGTTGTAAATATGCTGAAAGAAAAAGTTTGCTTGAATATATGTATAGAGTTTACAATGTGCATTCATACTATATGAATAACAGATAGGCTTCTCTTCAGAGCATCTGGAAATGCCTAACAAAGCAATACTGGAAAACAAGCATTACAAATATCAATTAACAGACATCCTTTTTTATAAATTCAGCAATACGTGATGTTTTTCCAGTAGGAACAGCTTATACAGATGTTTCCTTTCAGAATGGCATCCTCACATCAGCAAAAGTGCTTAAATCACAAAAGGACAATAGAAAAGTCTAAAAACAGACATTATGTGACTTCCCATAGAAGGCCAGAAAAATATATCAAGAGGAAATGACAATCTCTTGTGTGCGTGACTAGCTCTGTATATAACTATTGTAGTAATTCAGTTATGTGAGAAAAGGACAGAGAGAGGTATTTTGTAGAAGTCATCATTCATATCTGTAATGAAGGAAAACTTTGTAAATATATGCTACAAATCTGACAGACTACGTGTGGTTTGTTATAAAATAAGTTATCGGTAACTGTGCTTATAGCTGCAAAATATATTTCTTTATCAGTGTGCAATTTGAAAGGCTTGGTGCTTTAAACAGACTACAGATGGAGTCATGCAAAGCTATGTGTCTCTGATTCAGCAGTAAACAGCACAGCAAGACTGTGTGTCTTAAGAAGACTTCAAATCCATCACAGCAAGTAAGCAGTAAGCAGAGCAGCTCAATATAATTTTTCAATGGTGACCCTGAGGTGGAGCAGTTCCATAAATTCTCCAGAAAAGGTACAAGACGACGTTGTAAGACTGAATCTGCCAGTTTTGCTGTACCAACTTCACAAGTGACTACAGAAACTTTTCAACCATCTACAGTAAAGCAGCTTGGCCATCTGCCTATCTGTTGACTGGTAAGAAAATTATTCTGTGTTACATACAGTATGAATGCCATAGAGGTAATAATAATAACAGAATAAATGTATACAGCATATTAGCAAATGTAAAACCTTATTAGGGCACGTTAATAGTAAGGCATTATGCAAATGGATTGCAATTTGATAGTAAGGCATTATGCAAATGGATTATAATATTTGACTGGTATCTGAAATAAAATCATGTGTGGTACAAAAATGTTTATTGTGTGTACAATGTCATAAAAATACAGTGCATGACATTATCCAAAGGTTAGACTGTACAGACAAAAATTGTAAAGGTAAAGAATATGTTCATAGGTTCATACTAGGCTATCTGCCCGAGGGCATTTACAAGCCTAGCCCATAGTTTTGTGGCTTACACCACCCCTTTAGTATGGGGAACTATACCCATTATTTTGCTGTGCCTCTGTCAAGCAGTGACACTGAGGTAATCCCTGGGGTATTCTGTCACCAGATGTAAAAGGTTTATTTCAGAGTTGCAACAACAGTCAAATCAGTTACTGATAGAAACTCTAGTACATTTTGTTACAAAGAAATGTAATAAACTTCTAAAAGACAGACACAATGAGTTCAGGAAGCTTAGACAAGTTATACACACATCTTTTCAAAAGGGCATAGGAGTTTCAAATTCAGCAGAACAGCTTACTAAAAACTGTCAGAAAGACCATACAATATTACAGGAAACTATTCAACAGCAGTTGCAGGATAAAGGAAATAAATTAGCTGAACTGACAAAGACTAAAAATTTCCTGCATACACAGTTAATCTGTGCAAAAGAAATATATTTTATAATATGTTTATGTTTTGAAAATGGTTAAGCATGCATGCTAGGATGGTAGGGACATGACATGCTTGTATAAAGATATACATATACAAGACAGACATGCATATGTGTTCTTTTCATATAGAGTACATTTGTTTACAATGCACAAAAGCAAAAGGTAGACAACAGCAAATATAAATAAACATATGTTATAATTGTATAGTAACACCAAACAGTTAAAGTTCTGAATTTTAAAAATAAATAAAATCACAGATGGTATTAGTCAAACCGTTTTTGTAAAATTAATGGCAGGATAGTTAAATAGATAAATAAATAAAAAATACTGAAATCCATGTAAGGTAATTGTAAAATAATGTCTATTTATGTTGTATAAATGCATAGTTATGCAAATCACAATCACATTAAAGGAAAAATGCCAAAATAATTAACTATAGTTTACAGGATATGAAATGTGAGCTCAGACCTTCCTAGACTGAATGAATAGTTACAGGAAATGTTGGAAAGATCAGATAAACAACAAAACTAATTGCCAGACAAGTAGCTTGAGTTTTTCTAAAGCATCATTGTTATTAAAACATACTTGTTAAAATGTTTACATGCAACACTATTTGGTAATTGTAATAAAATGTCACAATTGTGCATAGATGTCACTGATAATCTGTTTGCAAGTAAATGTTAAAAGAGAAGAAAAAAACTCAGTTGCATCAAGTACAGCCAGCAAATGGGCTATAGTATATATACAGTTCAAATCAATTGTGCAGGAGGGTGTAAATACCTACTAGAGGTAATATACAGTGAAAGCTTTATTTAGTAACCTAATAAAATAAATGTATAACCAAAGTGTTGGGCTGACATACATTCTATTCTCACAGCATAGGGCAAGTAAACAGTGCTGAAGTACTACAGGGGGAGGGGTACTTTCTCAGTTTTACACTGACTGTATAAGGGGGAGGGGCACTTTCTCAGTTTTACACTGACTATAAGCAGTACTGCACAAGGGTCTGAAATAAAGCTACAGAAAAAATAAACAACAAGGGTCTGAAATAAAGCTACAGAAAAATAAACAAGGGTCTGAAATAAAGCTACAGAAAAAATAAACAACAAGGGTCTAAAATAAAGCTACAGGAAGAAATATCTCATTCCTTTTTGACAATACTCTTTTATGGGGGGGGGAAACAGGTATTAGTGTATTAGAAATACTGGTAAACTGGATTAAACCTGACAGGATAAGATATTTTACAAGTTGTTAATAGCTATCATAATGGTTATTATTGTATTGTTTAGAATTAAATTGTATTTGCAACCTGTTAAACTGTAAAGCTATACAAGAGATAGTTTAAAAAAAAAGAGATGGCTTAAAATTGATTACAGCTATACAAGAGAAAGTAAAGACATGTAAAAAACTGAACAAGATTGGTCACTATTTTAATATGTTTTTGGCAAAACAATGTTGGTATAAAAAAGCATGAATATTTTTAATTGCTGAGTATGTAGTTTAAAATAATAGGACAAATGGATATGGTATCAATTCCACCAGATATTTCTAAAGAGACATACAAATTTTCAAAGAGTTTGCTCAATATTAATGTTATTAAATTTGTAAGATTAGACTAAATGTACTTTGCAGTCTTTGTATGTACAAATGTAAAAAATTTCAGTACAAATGATAGTCTTTGTATGTACAAATGCAGAAAAATTCAGTACAAATGAAATTAATGTCTAGTAATGAATATGTGTGAAAAAAAAAATTAAAGAAAACAATGGGTCCAGGGTACCTACTAGATTGAAATGCATAAATAGCAAACAGTCTGTGTAAATACATACTGATCAGGATACATTGTAATAAGTTCAAAAGTAATTTGTCAAGTTGTAATATCACTGGTTTTACCCCAGTAAAATAATTGCTTTCAAATATTTATTATCTAAGCCCAGTTCAGTATTTTACCAAGATGTTATTGAGCAGTTCCGAGACATGAGCACAATGTGATGGTTAAAATGACATTAAAACTGTATATTTTCAGCAGTGTATAAATGCTTGCAATAGCACATAGTTATTGTCTCTTATAGTTAATTCAACAGCTGCAAAGAGTTAATGAAACAATTCTAAATCATAAATTAAATTCTGTGATTGCAAAATAATAAATTAATCAAGTAAAATTAAAACAGACACAGCTCATAACTGATAAAATATTTTCACAGAATGGTCTGCAAAAGAAAAAGTTGTTAAATACATTCAGGTTTGATAGTAATACATGTTTTCATTGTATTAACTATGTAAAATTGCATTTTGACTTGTATCAAAAAAGACTAAAGGTTTTATATAAAAATAATGTGTTTTTTATATAGAATGTTTTGAGTATGTTTAAAAACAGAGGGGATTGTTAGATATTATGAATATAAGAGTGAAATTAATTATGTTGTAAATATGCTGAAAGAAAAAGTTTGCTTGAATATATGTATAGAGTTTACAATGTGCATTCATACTATATGTATAACAGATAGGCTTCTCTTCACAGCATCAGAAAATGCCTAAGAAAGCAATACTGGAAAACAAGCATTACATGATTTTCTCATGTTTGTAGAACAAATATCAATTAACAGATATCCTTTTTTATAAATTCAGCAATACGTGATGTTTTTCCAGTAGGAACAGCTTATACAGATGTTTCCTTTCAGAATGGCATCCTCACATCAGCAAAAGTGCTTAAATCACAAAAGGACAATAGAAAAGTCTAAAAACAGACATTATGTGACTTCCCATAGAAGGCCAGAAAAATATATAAAGAGGAAATGACAATCTCTTGTCTGCGTGACTAGCTCTGTATATAGCTATTGTAGTAATTCAGTTATGTGAGAGAAGGACAGAGAGAGGTATTTTGTAGAAGTCATCATTCATATCTGTAATGAAGGAAAACTTTGTAAATATATGCTACAAATCCGACAGACTACGTGTGATTTGTTATAAAATAAGTTATCGGTAACTGTGCTTATAGCTGCAAAATATATTTCTTTATCAGTGTGCAATTTGAAAGGCTTGGTGCTTTAAACAGACTACAGATGGAGTCATGCAAAGCTATGTGTCTCTGATTCAGTAGTAAACAGCACAGCAAGACTGTGTGTCTTAAGAAGACTTCAAATCCATCACAGCAAGTAAGCAGTAAGCAGAGCAGCTCAATATAATTTTTCAATACTTAACTGAGATGCTCCACAAATGCCTTTCGTTTTCCTCCATCAAAAGTCATGCCTCAGCCATTTCAGTTGATTATAACACAGAAAATCCACTTTTCTCTCATCCACTGCTCAAGCAGTTCCTAACAGGGGCAACAAATTTTAAGACCACCGAAGAGAGCTTCAACTCCAGCCTGGGGCCTTAACTTTGCATTGGAGAAATTCACTCTTCCTCCTGTTGAGCCAGCTGCTACAGCAGATTTAAAATTACTTTCTTGGGAAATAGCTTTCCTTTTAGCAATAACTTGAGCAAGAAGGGTATCAGAATTACAGGCCCTTATTGCATTGGATCCTTTCATCATCTTTCATGTGGACAGGGTGTCACTCAGAACCAATCCCTCCTTCATGCTGAAGGTGATATCCAGTGTGACTCAATCAGTCCATTCATTTTCCAAAATTCTTTCCTAATACACAGAAGAAAGGGGAACAGATACCGTAGTCCTTAGATGTGTTGCAGACAACTTCTGTTACACTTGGACAGCATGAAACCTCTAAGGAAATCTGAACAACTGATAGTGGCATTTGCTGCAGGGACAGAGGGGAAGTTTATTGCACTGCAAACCATTTGTAAATGTATAGGCCATTTTATTCATTTATGCTATAAGCACCAAGGAAAACCTATCCCACAGGGGATCAGACCTCACGCAACCAGGGCTGCATCTACCTCTACAGCCTTTTTCAGAGACATCCCTAGCAGGGATACCCTAGAAGATGCTATCTGGAGTTCTGTACATAATTTCACCAAGCATTACTATTTGCCAATTTCTCTAAATCCAGAGCTGTCTTTGCCACTGCAGTATTCCTGGGACTTAGAGATGGTCTGAATGCTATCTAAATTCTTCCACCCATACTTAGCTTTGGGAATCCCCAAAAGCGATGACTGCAACAGTGAATGACGAAGAACATAGTACATTTGTGTAGACTTACCATAAATGTGTATGTTAGAGTGTATTCACTGTTGCATTCCTGATTACACCCCCTACAGCACCCTGACTTCTTTTGCCTATACCTCGATTGTCCTTTACTATGCTTAAAAGCATTTAGGTGTCTTATTTTTTTTGTAGGCGGTATAATATATATATATATATATATATATATATATATATATATATATATATATATATATATATTTAATTGATTCCCATGAGGGGGGCACCTGACATCAGGGGAAAGATAAACTGATGTAATGGCGTTGGCTGCATGTTTTATACCCCTGACCACCTGACGTCACAGAAGAAGAGACCAAACGATACAGAACCAACACTTTGGTTATCAGGCTGACTGAGGGCTACTGCAAGCAAATAAACCACATGTGATGACTGTGACAGTGAATACACTCTAACATCTACATTTATAGGAAGTGTACACAAATGTACTTTCTGTGCTGTTTTTCCTGTGAAGTCACCTTTGTTTGTATTTGTTTTTGTTGAGAACATCAAGCTATATGGGCCGGTGTAGCGCAGTTGTGGGTAGTGTTTGACGTGTAGTGATTATGTTAATAACCTTCTCAGTGGACAATATACTGGCTTCTGTGGCAGAGAGCATAGACTCTGGCATTGTTTAGGTATGGGTGTGTAGTTACTGTAGTAGGAGTGACACTTGTAATACTCTTTTCCAGTGTCATCTAACAAATTGAAAATAATTTGTATTTGTATAATTAACAATAAAATGACAGTGACACAAATGTTATTAGAAGAAGCTATACTGTCATATTAGTGGAAATACCTCCTGTATGCCGGTGTATGACTGTATGCATGTATGTATATGTGTATATATCCACCAACATACTCTACAGATAGGCATGTGCACATCTGTATACATAAACAGAGACATGTAAAAATTCTGAGACAGGTGTGTGTGTGTATAACTCCACACACATGCACACACACATATATAGACACGGGGGTTAAATGGTGTCATCAATACAGCCTTCTGAGTCTCAAATCTGAAAGACCTTTAGTAATGCCTTCAATTAAAAGCCAGTCACTGAAACATAACAAGGATGTGGTTTTACAACTACATGAACAAAAACTTAGATTGCATATTACATAGAGACTTATGCACACAGATATGAAAATATATGGAATTAGAGAGATGACATTTACCTGAAATTTCAATTGGTGACCAGTGTAACTCTATTGCAGTGAAATATTCAGAAAAGGAGTGAAAGATCTAAACCCTGTACCACACTGGAGGGATAAAGAAGAAAAGTTCAGTTGGATTGAATCAGTACTGTACAGTTAGTGTGGGATTGCTGAAGGGCTTCAGCTACTGGGAAAATACTTTTAGTGCAGTAACAGGATTTAATTTCAAAGTTGTCTGATGTGTTTTTTTTTTTTAAACAGTCTAAAATTATCTGGTTTTACACTCTTAGGACATTTGCAACTCAGTGGGTTTGTTTCCAGGTTGTAACTGTCCAAAGCAGTGCTTTTGTGCTAAATGAGGGAAACTGCCTTTATAAATGTATGTCTGCATGAGTACATGCATGAATAAGCCACACTCATGCTTACCATATGAAAAAGAATTACCAGCAAAGGGAGAAGGGCAGGTAGAAACAAGCATGAAACAAATAAAATTGCCTAGGCTGGTATAATCATTCCACTAAGTTTCACAAAAAACAAGCACATACTAAAGGATATATAATTCCACTGCTACATAGGCTGCATACCTGAGTGTGACTAGACTGCATCTCTGGCTGAGGCTAAACAAGTCATTCAGCTAATGTAAAAGCCTATGGGTGGGGGAAGATACAAACAAAAGGAACTAACTGTCAAGATAACAGAGAATGACCATCCTCCACTGAAGTTTGTGTAATCTGACCCTCTGTATGCTATCAGACCCTCTGTATGCTAACAAGCTGCTGTGAAAATCCTGCCTCAGTGTGAGCATGTGATTTACACAGAACTAAAATGTAAACAAAGCACTCTAGCAAGCAGCTGTGTTTAGAAATGAGCCAGTGCCCCTTTAAGGTAAGTTTAATGCTACCCTCCTGTCATTTACATAGCCCCATCATAACTCTGCACTGTACAGATTTCAACAGAATGTCCAGATTTTTGCCTCATATTTTTGGCCTGCTTCTCATAAAATTGTGGTATTTTGGCAATTCATTAGCAAATCATTGAAGTCTGAAGTTAGAAAATAATAAAAGATGTTTGAGTTTCAGACTTCATACCATTCAGAAAATTCATATCACTTTTCTAAGTTTTTTAGAGTAATATTTAAAAAGTGTCCCTAATTTTGGGCCTTTGTCCCCCCATTATGTATGGCTTTGTCAAGATTTCTTGCTCTAAGACGTTGAGAGGTATGAGCTCCATACATTTTCTGATTTCCAAATAATCATCCATACAAAAGTACCTGGAAACCATGGCAAGTCTTCCCATTAACAGAAAACAGCTGAGCAGACATAAAGGAAGAAAAAAGATGAATTCCCCTGTGGCTCATTGAACATTCTGTTCTGGCAGTAGTTATGAATGATGCAAGAAGGGGCAGGACTGCAGATGGGAGTCTGACTAAATGGAGGAAGTTCTACAACTGATTGCCGTTTACTTCTGATAAGAAACTGCAAACAAGCATCAACCCTTTGAAAAGGTAAGAATTCTTTATGAAACTAAATAATTGTAGTTCTTTTTCAAAATAATGTTTAATATTTGGGGGGATAGAATGGAATAACATAAGAAAAGGCATTTTAGGTGGATGTCATAAATCGCAGAGAGACTGTTGTGTCTCATTTACTTTAGTTAATTTTTTGAAAGGTGATAAAAAAACATATAAAGACAGCTAGTACAGTTTTACATTTTAAAGTACTGAATAGCATGTTGCAGAAGCCTGCAAAATGGAGATAATGGATTAAACTGGAAACTGTCTTGTTCTTAAGGTGAAATTCATGCCAGTCAGTGCAAGAGACAAGTCTTTATAAGATGCATAGAATTTGGTTTATCCTTTTAGACCAAACGGAAGTTTGTGTATAGCAGAGTGCATGAGCAATAATCAGTAACTTTGCTTTTTAACATCATAGATTTGTTGTTCTTGGACTTTGTAGTGATTTATCTGAATTATTATGGACCTGAAAATATTTTACAGTGATACTTCAGATACGATTGAAGTATATCACATTTCTTTTAAACAGTGGAAATATCTGCATTGTTTGGTTGGCACCTACACCCTCCCAGTGATAAGTAGTGCTGGGCGGTGGCTACCTGATTATTTCAGATTATGAAAGATAACTTTAAGATCACCACAACATCATGGATGATTTTCCTGGCTCTCCGGGGTGGATGTGTGGATGTGCAGTGTGGTGATGAAAGAGTGGTTTCCAAAGCCAGCACACTTTTTAGCATTTTTTTTTTTTTTGCAGTAAAAATGAGCAGAAGGCTTACCTCTAAATACTGGTGGTTGCCTCACTATTCTGTCTTTGCAAGCACTCTAACTGCATTCCCAACTGACTTTAAAATAAATCATCTAGAATTCAGAGGTGTCAGCTGCAGTTCCCTTAGTGCTTATGAGTTTGAAGGCACTTTTGGAAGTTTCACTATGTAGGATACCACAGACAGAATGACATACTTTAAAATCACATATCTGGATGCGTGTATTAATACCCAAATATTCATGTACAGAAAAAGACTGTTTATATTTTTCAGCTACACGCCATGGTGGAGAGAGGGCAGAGAAATGCACTATAACAGTAACAGTATGGAAATGTTAGTGTTCACCCACTCACCTCACCAAGATGCTTGGTGTGATGATGCAAAACCTAGAAGCATAATGGCCTGGGTGCAGGAAATGCCTACTGAATGACATAAATATATATTTTTTAATTAGAAAGTGGTTGCGACCTAATTTAAAAGCCATCAGATTCACTAGTAGAGCCAGAACATACAGGTAAAGATACTGTTCAAATGTAGGTGGCTGTTTGCACTTGATCTTTTAAGGTGAATGAAGCTGAGACTCACAGATAGAGTTTGCAGTGTAATATTGCATGATTAGTGACCATTCACAGGTTGAGGGTGATTCTAAGATGCAGATTGCACAGCTGTGCAATGGTTGAAATGGTGTGTTATGTAGTGCATGTTAATAAGTGCATAAAGTCATGTAAATGAGGAGCTGTATTCTTATGAACTTCATAGAATATGCAAATGAAGAAACCCAAAATGGGAAATCAAAACAGAGATATGTAAAAAGGTGTGACTGTGTGTATCCCATGCTCATCCATTTTGAATGCTGAGATTAGTGGTGTATAGGAAGGGAGCCATACTAGAAATAGCAGCATCATTAACACATCAGTATGTGTTGGGAACACCATTGAAGCCAGTGTGTCTTGGCCATCTGCCCCGATGTAGGAGGTACACACAGCACCTAACATACACTATGACAGCCCAACAAATAGTGGTCCATTCCCAAAGTAGATACGGATATCATAAGGGATCTATTTGAACTATATTATCTGCATGCTGAATCTAGGGCTAGGCATAGTATTCCCACTCCTGTTGATGTAAAGGGGACCTTCAGGGGATATATTAGAGATATCTCAGGTATCTGCTTCATGAGTTCTAAACAACATCCTCAACATTATGCCACAATATGTGAAAGAACATATCTACTTGTCCAGGATACTAGTGGAGTGAACAAATAGTATGTGGGCCTTCTATAACTTGCATACCTGTTGCTATCAAGCCCTCATCTGCTCCATAAGGCTTGCGTGCGCTGAACTCACATGGTCTCTAAAGCCCCGGACATTATTTATATTGCGTGTGCTACTAAAGCAATTCAAACAATTCCCATATATGGCATGCATCTGAGCTATACCAGTAGGGTCATTTAGTTTGGAGGTGCACACACACACACACACACACACACACACACACACACACACACACACACACACACACACATTAGATGGGTCTATGCACACAGTTACCATGCATGAAGACAGCAGGTCACATGTAATATGTTTAATTAAAAATTTCAATTCTTCAGCATAAAATTTTATTCCCTTGGCAATATGGCAAAAAACTTACCAGGAAGGATAAAAAACAGCACACAAAATATAGAATATATACATAAAAGGAAGTGAAGCATTCATTAGTTAACAGTTAAGATTTAAAGAGTCCTTCCAGTTACAAGCATTATTAAACCTAGATAGGACTAAAGCATCAAATTTAAATATGCAAACATCTTCTTTATATAATAAAAAAAAATTACAGTACCTTGACATCTAGCATTCCAATGTACCTCTTCTAAAAGTGAAGGTTTAAAACTATTGATTTGCCATCACAATATTCTACAAAATGTGTAGCTAAGGGATTACTAATATCCTCAGTATGAATATTCCTTATGTTTTCTTTCATTCTATCTTCATATGCTCTATGCATTTCCTCCCGTATAGTATAAATTACAGGGATATTGAATAATAAAAATTGCAGCAAAGGTAGAACAAGTAAAGTGCCCCCTTTATGTCAGTTTTCTTCTTATTATTATTATTATGTTAACTTTAAGACATACAAAAGCACAAATCTCACAATTCCCATAGGAGTTAGTACCCCTTACATCCAAACTGAATACATTAGTCACTTAAGGAAAAGTAAAATAACTACAAAATAACACATTCCCTATGCTTTTACCCATAGAAATGAACTGTTCTTCTTCAAAGTAGGAGGAATTCTATGGACAGAGTTTTTTAATCTTATTGGGAAGCAGATACAGTTTGTAGATTAAAATTAATAGGTAGTTCTGATCATGATTTTAAGAAAGTTAAATGCAGAATGTTAGATTTAGTTTGGAGTTGAAGCAATAGATTTATTTTGTTACACAATTTAATGTTTTTTTCTTTTAAAATTGTTGCAGGTGTTAAAAGAAATTGGAATATACTATTAAGAGATGTTAACATAAAAACATATTACCTAAATCTCCTTCTATTTCTTTTTCTTTGAGTAAAAATATAGGGAATATAGTCATTTTACTTTTCATGAAATTACTAGTGAATACAATTTGTAGGTGAAGGGCACTATTTCTGTTGAAAGTGTACAATTTATCGATTTGTGCAATTTTGGCAGAATTAATAATACAAAAATTAATATTAAAGGACACTTTATTTGTTCTAGTCCTGCTGTAATTTATATTATGTGATGTCCCCCCAGAATATATGCAGACCACATTCCATCTTTATAATGGTGTGTGTAACATCTCTCTGTACCTGGATCATTGACCTGCATGTATGCTTGTGAATCTGTGGATTACAGTCATATTTTGAGAGTCCTGATACCGTGGTGGTGGCGCCTCTTCACTATGGTAAATATGTTCACTCAGAGAAAGTGAGCACGTCAGGTGCTGTGTGGGCCTTGGACACCAATAAAGCCTGTGTAAGGCTCTCAGGATGACTGTTATATTCTTGTGAGGTCATGTGACCAGCCAGTGCAGTACAGCACTACAGGGCCTCTGTAGTGTTGTATATTGGTGCCTCCCCTCCTCTCTAGAGCTGCAGACTAGGCTGCTATGCCTTCAGGCTGTGCCATGTGTGCATTGCCATCATTACCAGCCACAGGTGCACTTCTGACATCAGCCTTGTGCTATCTAGTTGTGATGGACCCTCCACCAGTGAAACCTGTGAAACCATGGAAACAGATGGCACCATTGTTAGTCCATACATATATGTCTCCATATCATTGTGTAGCATGCTTACTAGCACACATGGTAACTGTGCTATAGAATATGTTGGAAGATATACCCTGCCTTGTAGGATGCTGCATTTGTTGTGCAGAGGTGCCTAGAAAGACTGCTATGCAAGTTTGTCTTTGTCATTTCCTCTCCTTGCTCATGCATTATTGTGTGCTATAATCCACTATAACAGGCATTACTAACATGGTGCTTTTGCTACTGACACATAGGTGCTTGGTGCAAGGTCTGTTCCCACATCCAGGCCATGGACATGTACAAGGGGCTGATCCTCCATGGATAACAAGGAACAACAAAAACTCCTCAACATTTGGCAGCCACTTTTGTGTCCGTGGTCCAGCCCTATTATAGAGCTATTTCAGCAATGTCTTGTGCCTTTTTCTTTGCTGGGTTTGTCATATTGGTTATCAGCACACCTGTCAAGACCTGTTATGGCTACCTAGGTCATTCACATCCTCCACTAGCAACTGTTACACCTTGTCTGCATCACTTTCATCAGTGAGGTGCATGCTGTGTGTGCAGAGGGCCTGCACTAGTAGTTCATTCTTTCACTAATGACCTTTCCTAGGTTCTGCCTCTCAAAAGTGGCCATGTCAGTACCTATACGCCTGAGGGCAAACTATGCCATTCAGTTGTTGCATATGCTATGCTCTGTAATGTACATGAGTATGACTATGGCCACCCACCCCTCTTTTATGTACCTGGTTAACAGTTGTTGTTATTGCTTAGCATTATACCCAAGCCTGTTCATACAGCCCAAGAATCCTGGATCCCTTTTTGGCATATAAAGTGAAATACTCACCTTATCCAAGTTAACATCTCCCCCCCCACCCCTACATATGACCGGATATTACTGTGACATGACAGTGGGATGGGACACCAGTTATATACATGTAACAAGACATGTGCCTCACTCCCTCTGGCAACTATCACTGGGGTTGTAGCTGCTGAAGAGGTAGTTAACCAGCAAGGACTCTTTCCTTAATATAGTAATGCCTGGTCTATAGAGCTTGTACATACATTATTTTATCATGTAGTTATATGGTTGCATGCAGTGTTGAGCAAGATGGCAACTGTGTTTTATGTAGTACTGACTGTAGGCAGTTCATAGGTTCATAGGTTCATAGATTAGTACTAGGCTAATTGCCCTTGCGAGCCATTTTAAGCCTAGCCAATTATCCCTCATGAAATTCAAACCATGCACCTTGTGTTTGTAAGGCAAACACCTTAAACATTAGGCCACCCTCCCAACCCCAGTTAGTATAGTAGTTATGCTAATGAAGTCAGCACCATGGATGTGACTCACTGCTACTATGCATTTGTAATACATATCAGAGTGAATCATACACATCACATTTAACATGAAGTATGTGAACTGTATACTCATGTGTGCAGTATGTGTACACATATAGTATCATGGTGCAATGCTATGTTGCAACTTGCAAGGAATGTGATTCTCAGGAATATATTTATGCACATGGAGCTGCCATATTGCTCCTTGGTCGACCTATTGACTTGCCATGGGTCCAGCTGCAATTGGTAAAAATAAGGCTTCTGCAGGGAGTGCCAGACAGAGAATGATGTTTATGTTCTTCCTGGACAAAAATCTCCGTCTTGGCCACTATGATGGCACCTTGAAGAGGGTGGACATCTGGGGTAAACTGGGTCAGATGTTGATTGAGTAATGCCATGTCATCATTCTGTTTAGCAGTGTTCTCATCATTATGATGGAATGAGATGTCACCACCTTAACCTGTTCAAACAATGGGATGCAGAGTTACAAGACAGTGAACCAGAGATGTACTATAAGCATTTTGAGGGAAGGGTAGTGCCATTATCTTGTATGACGTACACCATTGTGCATGTATGTTTACCTGTACATACTCGTTTTGCGGCTGCTGCAGAAGATCATTCCCATAACATGGTTG
This sequence comes from Protopterus annectens, assembly GCF_019279795.1. Taxonomy (NCBI): domain Eukaryota; kingdom Metazoa; phylum Chordata; order Ceratodontiformes; family Protopteridae; genus Protopterus; species Protopterus annectens. Next base: position 1,874,536,796 of record NC_056741.1, on the reverse strand, counting down.
AGTGCCAGAAAAGGCAGTACCACCCTTCCCAGCAGCATGGTGTGTGTGTGTGTGTGTGTGTGTGTGTGTGTGTGTGTGTATGTTTGTGTGCATGTGTGTGTATGTGTGTATGTATGTGTGTGTGCGATAACCTTTTCCCATTGTGATATCCTTCTGCAGGTGTATTTGTGAAAGAGGAAGAGGGGAGGTCATGCTCACCTCAGTCTTTTCCAGCCATTGCATATGGTAATGAGTCACTAGTATCCACTAAGTCTGCCTGTCAGAAGGTGAATGGATGATAGTCCTTCTGCTGTAGGTGATATGGGGGCCTGTGGCATGCTATGTTCCTGTGTCTCAGGAATAGAGACACAGGAGGTGGACTGGAGCAGTCTGCACTGTTATCTTGTTGTCATCTGCAGAGGCTAGTTGTTGCCATGGTGTACTGGCAAGTGGGCACCACTTTGGAAACATGGAGCTCTTTCTGTAATGACTGGTAGACCCTAGTCATTAGACGGCCAGAGGAGGAACTGACCAATAACATTAGGCAATCAGATGAATGATGTCTAAGTTTGCTTCACTCTGCTCTGAGCTGGCAACTTGACAAGTAATTTTTTGTTCAACACTTAATGTTTACTATTATGCTGCAGCACTAAAACATTTTATTATGTACTATGTACTTAAGCAAAAAAGAAGAGAAGAAAAACTGCCCAAGGTGCTATAGAATAGTATTTTATTTTTTTCTGCACAATGGACAATCTGAATCATAGTTATTACACAATGCAATATAACAACAGTGCAGTTACCAAGGCAAGCGATGCAGAGAACATACTTTTGGATTTTTTCTAGTTAGGCATCTAACAGGATGTGGTTGTGACTAAGCACAATACAGAAAGAAAGATTGTGATAGAATATTAATTAGAAAGACCGTATTCTGATGCAAGAGAGATTTTACTAAAAAAATCAAGAAGCTTACTGTTGTTCTTAAACAAATAAAGGACACAAATAAGGTTTGGGAACAGACCAAATTGTCCAAGGACATCTTCAGGTGGTGGTTAGGTAGGAATAGTAATGGGAGTTAAGAAGGTAGTGGAAGAAAGTTATTGTGGTGGGGATGAAAGGGTTAAGTTGGGAATGTAGGAGGGTTGGGAGGAAATGAGGTAAGTGCAAGGAGGGTTTTATCTGGTTTTGTGTGAGGGTAACTGGGTAAGGGATCAGATTTTGGTGTGAATTTGCTGCTGCAAGTATTACATCCAAGCCAACAGGTAAGTCTTGGCTTAATAGTTGTTGGCAGCAAGGAATGTGGGTGCCAGTGTGTTTAGGCTTTGTGAATTATATATATATATATATATATATATATATATATATATATATATATATATATATATATATATATAGAGAGAGAGAGAGATATGTAAGTTTTTTTTTTCTTTTGTGCATCAGCATAATTATAGTTTTCTGGTGGTCTTTGGGTTGTTCAGTCTGTCATTCAACCTTGTCAGTCTTTTTTTTTTGACTTGGGGGCTGTCTTGCTTTGTGGTTAAAACATTTATGTAATTTGGTTAAATCTGGCACAGTTGTTGGTGGTGCTGGCAGCTGTTCTTGAGTTTGTCAGGGTGTCATGAGCCCTGTATACTGCTGTTTGTCAGTTGGGTTACTTTGGTGCGGTCGTTGATGTTTATGGTGTCTTTTCTGTTTATTTATTGTTTGCATATAAAAAATGCTTTAGTAAGCTATGGTCCCTCACTGTTTTGTTTCATTGGGGAGGGACTGTGGTTTGTTGGGACAGAGCCTAGTGAGCCATTAGAGGGCTATGAAGCACCAGAGAGTAATGGTTGTTCACCGCGCATGTGCAGTGGCAGCATAAACCACTGGGGTAGAAAGTGGTGTGCTTTCCATTCATACAATTGCATCAGTCAGGGTGGCTGAAGAGATTAGCATGCTGCTTAATTTTAAAAATACAGGAAGAAAGGGAAGGTAGAAACAAAAATTGTATAAATCATGAGTGAGAGTTTACCCAGTTTATTTGAACATGTCTCTCATCTGACGTGGGAGGTATTGCTGCTGGATTATCACAGAATGTACAGTTTTTGCTTCAGATTTGGTCTATTCTGCATAATATTTTGGGTTGTACATTGATGGGTTGAACTGAGGATGTAGGTTTCTGGATATCTACATGTAGGCATTTCAGGTTTAATACCCTCCTCAAATCTCATGTTAACACATACTGGCATGTTAACAGGTTACTAAGTTAGAAAGCAAGATGTAAATCCTTCCCTATTTCTGGGCTATTTCTCCATTATGCTTGTCTTGTTGAGGTTTCATGTACCAAGATGTTGAGAGTGATGTAGGAAGAGAGATATGGTTATGAACGGGGAGGTTATTGGCCATTCTGCATTGTTTATTTATTCCCCCCAATAACAATAGTGGTCCCTAACTTTACAGTTTATTGTGCTGCTCCGCAAATGCACATGTAAGCGGTTAGTGTGAAGGCACAGAAGACCAGGTTTCTATTAAAAAAATTCTCTTCATGCTAATGTAAAACCTGTTATTCTATCAACTTTCTAAGTTTGTAAGAGCAATATTTAAAAACTGTCCCTACTTTTGGGCCTTTGTCCCACTTTTATTTATGGCTTTGTCCAGATTTCTTGCTCTAAGAGGTTGAGAGGTATGGCTGAGAACACTGGTGAACATGAACAATTCTTAAGCTACAGCTATAAAGTAGATGTTTCTGTCAGACATTTGTGTTTTAGATTTCATGTCCTTATTCTATCAACTAGCTCTTCTTCTTGGTTCTTCCTTAAACTAGTACTTGTAGGAGAGGGTGGTGAAGTGCAGCTAAGGTGTGAGGTTTAGAGTGGAATTGGAGCTTCTGTTACTTTTTATTTTAGTTTCAGTTCTGTCTTTCTTAGTTCACCTTGCAACTGCTGTAGAAAAGGGTGGGGTAGTGCAGTTAATGCATGCGGACTGGAATAGATAGTGGACTTTTTAACATCAGGGATTATAGCTCATCGGGTGTTCTCTTATTTTGTCCAGGTTTCCCATTAATAGTACCAGTATATGGCTGGTGTTCCTGACTGTCTCTGACTATTTTTGGTGGTGTCCCTGATTGTTGGAGAGCTCTGGGCTATGGTGTCCTGGGGCTTAGTATCGTTTTGTGGTACAGTGCTTTTGTGCAGGTCATTTGCAGTCTACAGTGGGTTGCTCTCTAGTGTAGGCCCTT